>NW_010261035.1:0-23359 GCF_000690775.1 Eurypyga helias
ATGATTCTATGATTCTAAAGCTCTTTGTAGGAATTTAAGCTACAATTGCAGTATTAATGCAATTCTGAAGATAAGCTGCATCTCAACCTGAAGGGTGTCTGCACTGAGAACTGGCAAGTACCTCCCTCTGTTCTCAGGGAGTAAATGGCACAAAAAGATGAACCCAGTTTTATCTTATGTTCAGGGTCCCTTCACACACACAAGGGGAGGTTTCACCTGGCCACACAGGGTCAGATTCTGGCCAGTAGCACAAGCAAGGATGCATTTATTAGCCAGAAAACGGTGGTAATATTATGTGGGTGAATTCTCACAGAATGTGAGAAGGCATCAGAGAGCCAAAGTATGACAGGTCAACCCAGGGCACTAAATGCACTTACTTTCAGTCAGATGGAGGGGCTATTCTGCTTATAGATCTTGCTAATGCACCCCTGGGTCAAGAAAGCTTTCACAAATGGACAGCCCTTATCATCTGTGAAGCTGTCAGATATGCTGTTTAGCTGATGTCAGGAACTGCTGACCTGTGAGTTATATTTTTCCAGTTGTTTGTACCTAAAGAAAAATTAAAATTCCTATCAAGTATCTTTGCTTAGGCCCTTACTGTGCACTGCTGGGCTCCCCTGTGAACCTGCCAAGCCACGTAAGTGCTGGCATTCATTAGTATGCACACAGGCTAATGCAAAGCAATCTGGAAGTAACAAGATATTGCAGTACTCTAACGCCAAAGCCTTCTCAACCTGATCAATATTGATAGTGCAGTTAGTTTGCATCAATTAACTCACAAAGTGGAACCCCTCCAGCAAGTGAGTTTTGTGGTGAAGCACTTGCTGCTGCAGTGTCCACCAGAATTGTGTGACTGTATAAAATAATAAATAGGTTGCAGGCAAACTGCAGGTGTAAACACGTGCAGCCCAAATGGTGAGCTGTGCAATGAACACTTACAGAAGAGCTGCACACCTTCCAGGCTAGACTCTGGAAAATGTTTATGTTATGTCAAGTCTTGTTCCTCACCAACACAGAGTCACTTATCCATCCTTCCTGACCTCACACTGCAAGATCATGTGGTTCCTCCATCATGCATATCTATATTGCTGACTGTAAGTGCCAGTGGGCTTTAGGCTGCTGATACCTACTCTGTGTAAAGGCATAGGGCTGCCTACAAAATCCATATGGGCCAATCAGTGGTGGGATTGTGGTGGCAAATGTGCCAGATGCCTGGATGCTTACCCACCCACATGGCAAATAGTGATTTGCTTGAGCCCGTCCTGAAATCTCCCAAGGTCTCTTCATGTCTGTGCATCTGGGTGAGGTCACGGCTGTCATTCCTCTCCTCTGATAAGGTAGCTCAACCAGAATTCCTGTGTTCTCTTTCAAATGCACAGGGGAGATTACACCTTTCTGTATTTTCTATACACTATCACGACATATAAAAGAATTTAGTGGTGAAATTCATTGCTACCTCCTTCTGCCCTAGTCCCGCTGTCCCATTCTCCTCCAAAAAACTGGTTTAAAATGCAGCACTGCGCAAGTTCACAAGACTGGATTTATGCTCATGTCTAGACACACCTTCAAAATACAGAGACTGTCCAAACGCTTCCTGTCTAAGCCTATCATTCTGCTTCTCTTCTGTTCTCCTACCCACGCACCTTCCCAAGCTCTGTTTCAGAAAACTGCTAAAAATATTTTGAAAAGCCATGCAACATCCTCCCTTGGCAACTGATGGCTCACAGGTTTTTAGCTGTTTGTAAAGCTGAGTGGCCAAGGGCTGGCACAGACCAAAACAAACATCCCCAACCTCTATCAACCAGTGTCTCAGTATTCCCCTGGCATGCATGGCCAGCACTTACATACCCAGGGACAATCCTCAGTGACATAAAGAGCATAAGCTCCCAGTGGAACTGATTTGCAGACTAGTCCAAAGCCCATTTCAATACAGGGCAGTTACAGATAATATTCCTGTAATCAGACACATGACCTACATTCTTGATCATATAAGATAATGACTTCGAATGTGGCAAAATATCTGTGTGTTGGTTCCTCTCCACCGTCCAAATCAGTTCAGGTTAGTCTGTATAATTCACCTGTGTGTCTCATTTTCCATTCTATGTGCCATCTGCATGTTTTTCCTTTAATAATTTCATATCCTCTTCTACACATTATTACTTTAGCAGCATTTGGTGAAGAAGAAATCCCCTGGAAATTCACAGATCTCAGAGAAAGATTTACACTTTCTTGCTGTACCCTATATGTTGTAAGACATTTAGTAGCCAATTTACAACTTTATTATATATGATCACTGTTGTGTAAAACTGAGACACAGAAATTGCTCGGAGTTTTGTTAGCATAGTGTTCTCTGTAAATCAGGCCAATGATCCATTACAAAGTTGTATTGCATTTATTTGACAAGACCCATTTTTCATAAAACCATGGTTTTATTCTTTACTGTTTGCATACCATACCAGTCTTTCCTTAATTTTTTCTGGCACAAATTTCATGTCCTTTGTCCTATAATTCTCTAGCTCTCACCATTTGGCCTCTTTCACTGATCTCCAGACTTCCAAGAGGTGTCAAAATAATGTCACTGAAGGGACCTGAGGCAATTCTTGTATTGTTCTTCAATGAAGATATCTATCTCACCTGCCATCAGTGCCAGGTTCACTTACACATGTGAAAATATGAACAGGTAAACAGATTCTCATTTGTTGCACTTTGTAGTATTTTTTCTGTTTTGACTGTCATCACGGCAGAGGTTTATTTTATACTTATCATAGTAGAATAACAATTTCAGGTGAAGCTTCTGGGCCAATACTTTAATAAATTTACAATAGCTAGTGAAAATCCATGCACGCAAGAAACTTGCCTAGAAAAATCCTCATTTCTTACAGTCATTTTTGGCAGACACTTATCTAGCAGTTTCATATCCCCTTCAAGGCTCTGTAGAACAAAGCTCTCACAGCTTTTCAGGGCTTGTTTCTTATCTGATAAACAGTTACCCTTATATTGATGGTGGGCTGTGCTGAAGCTAGGATTTTAATGAAATGTTTCACCCGATCCCCAGTGAAGTGTGATATGCAATATAATGGCTCTGCCAAATGCAGTCTAGTGGAGGTAGGGAGATGTCACAAATCTAATTGTCAAGGTCATGTACGTGCTGCTGCAAACTGAGTCCTAAATCCTACTTTCAAGTATCTTATTCTTCAGTCCCTGGTGCAAAAGCCTAACAATTTTGCAGTGGTTTCATTTTAAATTTCTCATATAATCAGCATGATTCTTCTGAACTGCTTGCTTTAATATTAAATTACAGTCATGACACACTTAATTTTTTTCTCAAGAGCGCTGATTGTCCCATCTTAGAAAATAGTCTCATTGAATATCTCAAAAACTATTAGAGAAGAATTGGAGTTTTTGACACATTAAAAGATGTGTGAGGGAGTTTTTTTTTACAGGAGCTTTTATGTAAATCTGAAGAGAAATGAAAGAGTTAAAGATATTGATTTTTGAATCAGGAATGTTTCATTTCACCACTTTCAGCTCTTTGAGATGTGGCAGTTCACATTTCTCTGCTTGACTGGTGACTTAGGACAACCTCTTCAAAACATAGACATGCTGTCAAGATTGACTTCTGTATGACAATGACAAGCATGAAATAACAAAAATAAAATAGGAATTTGATCATGCAGTGGGCAAACTGCACAAGTTCTTTCATCATCCTCTAGCTTTTA
Organism: Eurypyga helias; assembly: GCF_000690775.1. Classification (NCBI taxonomy): domain Eukaryota; kingdom Metazoa; phylum Chordata; class Aves; order Eurypygiformes; family Eurypygidae; genus Eurypyga; species Eurypyga helias. The sequence continues at coordinate 3,720 of NW_010261035.1, forward strand.
ACAGAAATGAAATATAACATGGCACAATAAAAGGTGGGGGCAAGTTTGCCTTTGCTGGCATGTTTTGAAAACAGTGCATTATTACGTACACTGATTTCCTCAGTCAGCAAGACATTTTCTGCTACAGTCACATAGATGGGCTCCTTCCCAAAATATGTCCAACAAGGTCACTGTGATCATATCACCGCTCTTTTTTCTGCTTATATAATATATTGTGACTCACTATGAATATCACTAAGAAAAGGCACACATAGACTCGAGGCAGTAACAGGCACTATTTCTTTTCCACACGACCAATGTTACTAGCAAAACATCTGTTCTTTGTATGTTTCTGCTGTGGGCAACAACCACACCAGATCCTACAAAGAAATGAGTGCATGAGTGGCTGCATGGGCATACTGCTGTTAGAGAAATATTCCAAAATCGGCAATTTGAGGTAGTTGCCTGCTTAAGAAGTCCAGCACTGTTGGAAAATATCTGAGTCCAACTGAGCATACACTGTCAGGGTATGTTGTGTGGGAGGTCCCATCCTGAACAATGAAACACAGTTTTGTACACATTGAATGATATTTTTTTTTTCCAAAGCAACTGATTGGGAAATCAAATGCCACCAAGAACAACAACAAAAAAAATATTGCTCAGCTAAGGTTATTGTTTTGATTCAGATTAGAAATCTCATGTATTTTACTAATATAGTTTCTTCATTTTTTGGCTTTAAAATTTGATCCTTTAATGCTTTAGCTAATACACTTCTCATTCGTGTAGTTTTTTAAAAGACAACACAGTATTTTACAACATATTTTGGCATTTAAAGTGCAGCTGAGCTTCTTTTAATGCACAGATTAATATATTTCAGACTAGTGAAGAAGTTTGTTCCATGTCAAAACCCTGAGGATAGAGGAAGTGGGAAAAATGCTTTTAACAGAAATGTAAAGGAATAATTTGGTTACAAAAAAGAGAGAAGAAAACAGCTACTGAATAATGTTTGAAGGTTCCACATCTCAAGTACTTAATTGCTTTATTGTTATTTCTGTGTAGGACAGCAATATTTTCAGCTATGTACTTGAAGTTCTTTCGTTAGATTTTTGAATCCAGGGAGAATGATTTTTTAAACTTATGAAGATCTACTTTAACACTGAAAAACTGAAAGATTTGTGAACAAGTATTTCTCATCTTCTAATGAGAAAGACTCCTTGGGCCACAAAAGACCTATTTGTAGTACTACTAGCGGAAGGCTGATCTTGAAACATCAATAATAATCATATCCTGGGCTGTATCACGTATCCTGGGCTGTATCAGGAAAAGTGTGGCCAGCAGGTCGAGGGAGGGGATTCTGCACCTGTACTCTGCTCTTGTGAGACCCCACCTGGAGTGCTGTGTCCAGCTGTGGAACCCTCAACATCGGTTGGAGCGAGTCCAGAGGAGGCCAAGAAGATGATCAGAGGGCTGGAGCACCTCTGCTATGATGGAAGGCTGAGACAACTCGGCTTGTTCAGCCTGGAGAAGAGAAGGCTCTGGGGAGACCTTATTGCAGCCTTCCAGTACCTGAAATGGGCTACAAGGAAGCTGGGAGAGGACTTTTTCCAAGGGCCTGTAGTGACAGGACAAGGGGTAACGGGTTTAAATTGAAAGCAGGGAGGTTTAGATTAGATATCAGGAAGAAGTTCTTTACAGAGAGGGTGGTTCAGCACTGGAACAGGTTGCCCAGAGATGTTGTGGATGCTCCATCCCTGGATGTCTTCAAGGCCAGGCTGCATGAGGCTTAGAGCAACCTGGTCTAGTGCAAGGTGTCCCTGCCCATGGCAGGGGGGTTGGAACTAGATGATCTTTAAGGCCCCTTCCAACCCTAACCATTCTATGATTCTATGATAATCTCCAAAATAGGCAAAGATAGCAAAGATTTGCTCACGATACTTTCATCTCTGTAATGTGAAGTATTTTGCATTTTTGTTTGCAATTCTGAAGCCTTTCTTTTATACCCCTTCAGTCTCCACCAGACCCTGGGACAGTACTGTCACCTCTGCACCCAAAGTACTCTAACCCTCAGTGCCTTGCACTAGCGCTCTGTAAACACCTGGTAGGTCTGATCTGTTAGAGTCGTGGAGGGAGACTGATGAGTTGATTGGCTTTCCTTTTCCACCTCCTGCTTTGTAGCTTTAACCTAAAACTACTAGGGACCACATTGGTCAGTAGGTAACAATAGGAAGCAGAGGAGCATTTAAACGACTAATAAACATCACCCAAGGATGGGCAGCACAAAGCCTAATGGGCAATTAGCGCTGAAGTATTTGCACCTCATCAAACCCTGCTCCAATGAACACTATTAGCCTAAACAGTGACAATGGGGAGACTGAGCTAGGCCTGATGAAACCGTATTGTTACAGTTGGAAAAGTATTTGGGACTTCCTTGTTGCATTGGAGGAGATGCTCTTTCAGTTGCTAGAAAAGCTTTCCTTTTCTCTTCCTTCTGTCTTCTTTTTTTAATTCACTTTTGCCCAGTGATGACTTTTCCTGTTAGATTTGATGTGTCCTGTCGGCTGGGGTTCCTTTAAGTAAACCTGTGTGCACATAAGCCTGCCTCCTATTTGCTGTGCTAGAAGGCTAAGCTGCTTATTTATTGTAAAGTGTTGGGGAGGTGGGGGGTGTAAATCCTAATTTATTGTTAAGTGTTGGGGTGAGGAAGGTTGCTTGCTGTAGTATTAAATATGAGGAAGATGTTTAAATATTTTCCTTCCTCTTCCCCCTCTTTTCCAGTAAATAAATGAGTCACATCAATTTGTTTGCTTCTCTTCTAAGACATACGTGTTTCTGATTATTTAGGCTCTGAAATCACTCTTTGGAAGAGAGAGAAGGTAGAAAATATTATTTATCCCAAGATATTCGACTCCCTAGTTATGGTTCCGGATTGCTAGTGTCAGAGAAGAGCAGGATGGTTCATCAGGAAGGTCTCAAACTGAATCGGATCATTAGCCGGTCTCAGACTTTACCTTACCATCTCAGTCCTAAACACGCTGCACATTCCATGCTGAGAGCAAATGAGTGAGTTAGAGGTGTATATCCACCTTTACGCTTGCTTTTTTGGCAAGTAGCAGCTCATAACCGCATGGAGGAAGAAGTATTTTTGCATTTGAAGTGTATATTTTGTCTAGGGCAGGAAAGACATAATTTAGAAGAACAAGAAAATGCTTTCACCTAAACTTAATCATAGCGTTAAAGAAAATTAATCGCTTATTTTTCTTCTTCTCCTTAAGACTGGTACCAATATTGCAGAGAAAACAGATCCCGTGAAAGAGCACGTGGGCTGGGAGGCTAACAACAATTACAGCGGGATAAACAGCTGAGCAATATCTGGTTTGAATCGATCCCAATTAGTTAGCTAGTTTCACTTGGGCTAAGAATCATCCGGTTTGATTCAGCCTAAAAAGCATACAGAATTTCTTGTTCCTTTCCCAAAATGGCATAAAGGAGTGTGGGTGAAAGAAAAAATAAGAGAAACTTCAGTTTTGAGAACAATGAAGCCATCGAGCTGTCTGTGGTTTTCCCAGGTAATGGTTCTTTTGGAAAAGAGGAGAGAATTTTGTTTCTGTGTAATCTCAAACTGATTGTTGCTTCAAAATCTGGTAGTACTTCTGCCTCAAACAGAGACTAGACATTAGGTCGGTGTGGTAAAAACAATATGGTAGTTTTTATAGCTAAAAATAGTAGTAGATGTAAGGCTTTGTGAAAGCCTGGATTACTTCTTTCCAGTGGAATAATTCCACTGGAATATTTAAAGTGGAATAGTTATTCAAAGTTGCCTTCTCTTTGTTTTCTCAATGCCACAAGTTGACTCAAAGCCACTTGATCATCTGTCTCTACAGTCAACAAAGCAGAACAGCATGCCCGGAGGGCAAATCTTCTGAGCGCTTTGAGAAGGGAAAAAACTTTTATCACTTGCAGATGATCATTCTACGCTTTTAAAAGATCAAAGCCCTTTTTCTTTTCCCTGTTCAGAAGCGGTGGGGTGGTGTACTTCAGATCAAGTAACCAACTTCTTAATTGGCTAAAGTGAAGCAATAACCGTCTCAGGAAAGGGCTAAAATTCTGCCTGAGATTCGATGGTTACAAAGGCGGCTGTGCTGATTACTGATGCTCCGACAAATTTACTGAGGAGACCAAAAAGAGAAGAGAGACACAGGACAAGGGTTTTTCAGGTAGCTTTGATGGTACTCAGTTCCAAGATGGTGATAATAAGCTTTGAATTTAAGAAAACACGTTTTAAAAGACCAGATTTGAGATGTGCTGAGGAATTATGTGAAGTCACAAGGTGAAGTAGATAATTCAGTGTTACATTAGAATCAGCAAATGGTTACAGTGTTGTTACTGAAAAGTAACGAAGAAAACCCTCTAAACCAAACAATAGTTCAGAAAGCCAACATTGGTTTATTGCAGCACTGGGTGCATGAGGGTTATTTCCACCCAGCATGCACACCAAACAGAGATCTTTCTGCTATATTTATACAAAAAACTTTTAGGATCAATAATTTTCCAATTCACCAACTTTACAATGATTGGTTATACAATTATACTGCTGACACATTGCTCCCTCTATTAGGCATGCTCAGGGGAAGGGTCTTTGCCTGGGCAGGGGTCTTCTTGACCTATAGGTGTGATTTTTAGTATTATAATAAGCTTTTAATGAGCAAAGTTCACAAAAAGGATGAAATTCTTTAAACGTCCACTAATCAACAAAACCACTTCTCAGCTTACAAGGACACTGCTGAGGTACTAATGAGCATGTACCCTCTTGCTTTTGATAAGCAAGGGGCACATCTTTTGTTATCAAACCTTTCTCAGTAATGTGCATTGAGAAAACGCACTGAAAAACAGGATATCATAAAAATAGTGAGAGACAGAGTATCATCAAAGCAGCTTACCATCTAAATCATCATTAAAATTAGAGCCTTGTCCAAAATAGCTTAACATAGTGTAAAACAGAATAAAGCCAAAACAGCTAATCCTCATCAAAACAGAACAGTGCAGATCTAACAAAATATGGTCAGAACATAACATAGTGAAAACGAGAATAAAGTCAAAACAGCTAATCCCGAAAAATATCATTAAAATAGAACATGGTACAAACCAGCATATTATCAAAAGCAGCATACAGTGAAAAGCAGAATGTTGTAAAAAACACAGAAAGACATCTCAACTGCTATATTATTCTAAAAATTAACCTTTAACATTACTGTCAGCCTAACATAGGGCAAGAACATCTCAGTTACTACATTATTGTAAGGGTTAACCTTTGACACTTCGACTTGTCAGCCTAACACAAAGAATAAAAACGTCAGGCCTGTAACAGTGTTGGCTATGGTCCTCATAATGCAGAAGTTACTTCATTTGAAAAATCTGTTTTCTCACACTGTGAATAATTTTAGGAGGACCTTTCTAAGATGGCACATTACATAGCTGGCATTGGTCTAGAGCCTGAATACTGCCTTTTGAGCTCTTCTTTCTGACCAGCACTAGGTAAGAAATCTTGGTTATTTCTGAATACTCATTCTACATGTAAAATCCTTCTTTTTTTCTTCAAATATGTGAAATACTATACTCGCTTATGTAGCCCCCACTGTTGCACATTGTTCTAAATAATTTTACTATAAATCATATGAAACAATACTGTTGAAGACTGCTATATTCATAGTTAGCTCTTCCCAGACTTTCCACATTAGTTTCCTTCTTCTTTTCTGTAATATTTTTTTAAAAAATCTAATATTTAAATATTTAATACCATTTCTAGTATTTAGATATTTCATGTTACATAGAACAAATGGGAAATGTGTGGGCAAGATTTAGAAAACCTAGTGGGACTCATCTCACCTAATATGAGAAGTCTGTAGCATAAATATTTACATCTGATCTAATCTTTGAGTCTCCTTTCATATTCAGTGGAGGGAAAGAAACCCTTCTGAAATTTTAGTCATTTGTCCTATCTTCGAGTGAGATGAGGTGACCCTTGAAAGGCCTATTTCTGTCTCTTTGTGAAGAGAGACCAGGTAATGAGCCTGATGACAGTCTGCACCACTTTGACAGAGGAATCTCACCCTTTGGCTATTGGAGGTGTCTGCTCCTGGAAGCTTGTCTAGCCAGAAATTTTTCTTCTGTCTCTCTGCAGCGGAAGCTACCAAAATCTTGTTTCAGAGTAAGAAGGCCCAGCAAGACTACTCGTTAGCTATTCTTAATCTTTTCCAAGCGATCTAGTTTTTGGAGCCAAGTAGATATTGATTAGTTATGAACAAGTCCAGAATAAATGTGTTATGTTTTTGTTTTTTTTCTTTTTTCCTGATTAAATTGGTGTTCCCAGGCTCCCTCCTCCTTAAGTAATCCCTCCCCCCATTTGGATCCCATCAGAGTATTGTTTGAGTGCAGGAAGAATATAGTTTTCTATGTGATGAAAACTTAATAATATGTGGTTATTCTGGGGAACAAGGTATGGTAGAAATGCTATTTATACTGGGTAAAGAGAGAGCATGATTAATGGAATGAAATTCAGGCTCTTCTAGAGGTCACTAGGTCATAATATAGGACAAATAGACACAGAAAGTGATAGAGAAGTGGTTGTAGGGGTAATTATCTGTACTATAAGGAGAGGCAGGAAACTACAACACATTCAGGGAGGAGTGAGAAAGTCAGGAATGAGGCAGTGTGACTCCTGAGTCGCAGAGATTTTCTTTTCTCATGAATGAAAAGCAATTACTTGCCAAACAGGCTGGAGCTCAAGAGATGCAGCCAGGAAGGAAATCTATACTAGGCCTGTTCCCTAGCACAGGTCCTTGTGGTGCTCCTTCCCCAGGATATTTGGGCTGCTGTGAGCCCAATACCACCTTAAATTCTACTAAGCTGCCATAGCCAATCCTTTATGCTGCAGGGATGATTTGGGAAGCAGTGAGGAAAAGAAATACTGCAACAGGCCATGGATTAACAAAAAATACATTAAAGGGAAAAATATTTGCCACCAGTTTCTAGCTTGTTGAAAGAAGATAATACACATATGTAGGAGTACCTGTCATGATGGCTGCTCTTAGGAGCCTTGCTCAGAGTACATGCACTTGCATTTGCACAAAAATAGCTTCCAGACAAGGGAAGAAATAAATTCAAAGTGGCAGCTGCAACAATTCAAGGACTAGGAAAGACTCTAGGGATGTATTCTTCTACAGACTGCAGACAGATTAAAGGCTTGGAGTAAACACAAATGGCACTGCTGACTCAACAGAGAAAAAAAAAAGTTATGTTCCTTTTGTATATATTCCAGCCCCATCGCATCTCCCTGACCGGTTGTACAGTTTGGGAACATGATGCAAGATGCTTTCTTTGGCTTAAAGTCTAAATTATGGTAAACATCACATGAAGGTACAGCTAATGAAATTCTACAAATGTTGTCAGAGCGTATTCTGACCCTTTGTCTTTCCCTCTTTGTCACCAGCCTAGCAGTGTGCCTTCGGATTCTCTGAATAATTCCAGCTCCTGAAGCCTAGTGCCTCAGTGTGCCACTCTCAGTGCTCATGAGGTAGATCCATTGCGAGCTGTGCAGACCTTAGTGTGTACTTCTGATCCTGTTGTACAGATATGATGGAGCACAGTCTTATTATTATGGAAAAAAATAAAGAGCACTCATCCCAACCTGTGCCATTGTTGTTCCTGAGCTGCTGCTGCTTTTTCTCTGAAAAAAAAAACTTCATTACTAGGTGAAAGCTGAACACTATGGATTAGAACAAAGTGGTTGTTCCTTGATGTAATAATGGGACTGGTAAGCAGTTAACTGGCTAGTCCAGCATTTAAAAGGAATCCTTTCCTGTCTAGACCCAGAGCAAAGCACAGGCACTCCTAAAACTCTTTAAAAACAGCTTGTACTTGCTGATGGTATTTGTGATATCAGAGGGGAGTTTTGGATGTTTTTTGTTCTGGTTTGGTTTTGGGTTTGGTTTTGTTTTGTTTTGTTACAGTGGTAGTGAAAAAACACTTTGTTTACTTTGCTCCTACTAGGTATCTGAGACCTTTAGGATCACCTGATGGCATACACTTCTTTCCACAAGCTTAAAACAATGGAGTTCAGTACATAAACTTCTGAGGTCATTAATTACTGCAGCGATTGAGCTGGCTTATGTTTGGTCTAGCCTGTTGATCTGAGATGTCTTCTGCACGTCTGTTCAGACTGCTTCACTTTGTAATTCTTAGGATTTGGGAGGTGGGTGGGGTGGGGTTTGACAAATCTGATAAGTAGCTATCTGATTAAGTCTGCATAGGCAATCTTTTCTTGCATCTCCATCCTACTGTAATAATATTTGGTAGATGTCAGTTCTTGTCCATTATCTCCCAAGATAATTTGTTTGCAAGAGAATGTGTTAGTTGAAAGCAGTTCTCTCACCTTGCTGTTTGTAACACTGGTTGCTGGTTAAAATAAGGGACCTGCAATACACAGAAGTGAGAACTGGGGCTTTGAAAGGAGTTGTTAAAGCAGTTATTAATCTTTGGGAAAGAAATCATATTTTAAAAATTCTAACAACTCTGCTACTGGCATCACACAGTAGAAGTCCCAAAAATGGGGAAGTGAAAGATTATGAAGATTAAATATGACAAAGTCATACCACAGCTCAGTATAAGCAGATTATTTATCTGTTTATTTAAATTTAATTTACTCAAAGCACTTGCCTTGGACTACTAGACACTTTCATAATTTTTTCTGAAACATAAAACTTGAGAAAATTTAGTGTCCTTAAAAATCTACAAAATTCCTAATTCCTTTGAGAAGTTGAAAGCTTCTAAGATCAGTGTAATAAAACCCACTAACCATATTACACATAGAGAGACTAACACTACACTTTGTCATATCTAGGAAGGAGGTGACTTCAACATGCAAGTCACCAAAACAAGGTATCAGTCTAACAGTTTCCACCCATTTGAAAGGTGGTTATATGTTAAAGCAGCTCAGTATCTAAGAATTCATTCAGTGTCACATGGGGAGAAAGAGGATTTCCAAGGTAAACAAGACACAAACACTTTATAGATAAGAATCAATAGGTTAAAATTCAGAAATGTGAAAACATTGCACTTCAAATTATAGGTACTATGTACTATTTGGGTATTATTTCACACACAAGAATTTTGGAAATTAAACAAGTCCAGTGTCAAAAATACTGTAGAAGCCTGTTGACAAAGACATAGACTGCTCTAGCAGGACCTGACCTGGAATAATTTCCAATCATATTCTTTTCTGGTTCATAATGAAACAGTCATCAAATAGTGTTGCGAACCATCCTTGTCAGTATGTGTATAAATAACACTTCTGTCAAAGTTGGCTAGAACACACTTGATATCATTTACCAAAACTTTAGAAAGCCTCACAAGAATTCCTGCTAGTCTGCAGTGAAGATGCTTATCACTGTGAGGTCAGATGTACAGCCTGGTCCAGTATCATTACATATAGAATATGTGCAGATGCAGTGGTAAAATTACATCAAAGATGCAAGAGATGACCAAATGATCTTTTACCTCACTTAAAACATTAAATAGCTGCAGCTCCTATCCCTGACATATCGGCCAAAATTGTTCCGAAAACTTCTTATTGAAGGGATCCTACTATCTCTCCAGATAGCCTGTTCCAGAGCTTAACTATCCTTATAGTAGCAAGTTTTTTCTAGTGCGTAACCTAAATCCTCTTTGCTGCAAATTAAGCAGATTACTTCTTGCCCTCCTCCAGAGGACACCGAGAACAACTGATCACTGTCTTTGTGGTAATAACCTTTGGTAAACTGGAAACCTCTTGTCCTCTTCCCTCAACCTCCTTTTTTATCATCTAAACAATTCTTCTTTCAAGATCGTGTTTTGAAAATCCTTTTTTTTCTGTCTCTCTGTTGGATATTCTCTATGTTCATGCTTCTTTAAATTCTGTGCCCTAAGCAGGAACCAAGCTCACACTAGTAACAAGTAGAGCAGAAAAATTATCTCCCTTGTCTTGCATACAAGACTTCTAAAATATACTCCAGAATGAGATTTTTCCATTTTTTGAAAGTGGCATCTCATAGTCTGAACTGCTATAACCCCAGATATTTTCTGCAGTACTGTCCACTCATTTATTTCCCCATTTTGCTCTGTTGAATTTGCTCTGACCTTCCTGACTGTATCTTTTTGAATGTGTCATTATCAAATTTTGTCTTATTTCAGACTCTCCTTTCCAAAATTTCAAGAGTCTTTTTGAATTCCAAAAAGCTTCCCTTCTTCCTTGTCCCAATTTGGCATCAGCTAAGATGGTGTGTATTACAATTACAGACAAGTTTGCTGGTGAAAGAGTTTTGTACAGTTGGATGCATGACAGACAGATGCATGACAGGTAGGAGTATACATGAAATGTCATCACAGATTGACAACTAGTTTAAACAATTAATTTCCAGAGTCAATTACTTATGAACCTTATGGTGATTTAAGCTAAACCATTTCTAGGGTGTAACCAGGCTGCTTTTGGAAGTTCATCTGTAAACTCACTTACGTAAAAGTTAAGTGCCAGGTTGAGAGTTGAGAAAGGGAGAAGGAAGAGGTCAGAGTTGGAGTTGGTCATTAAAAGGTGACTGTTGATCTATGTGGCATCAGGAAAAGAAAGCATACTGGAGATAAAAATGATAAGGTCAGGCACAAAATTCATAAAGATTTTCTAGAGGAAGAGGAACAGAGGAATATTAGCAGACAGCAGAGACATACAGTAGGTTGGGAAGTAAATGTGAAAAGAAATGCAGTTTTCTTTAGTTGGGAATGGACCAGAATTGAAGAACAAAATTAATTTGGAAAGTAGAAAGATCATGTTACCAAAAGACTTCTTGCTAAACATCGTGAGCAAAACCATCAGAAATGTGTTTGGGAAACAGACCACAACTCTTGCTTATGGAAACAGCTTGGGACAAAAGGGCAAAACATATAAGGTGAACAGAGAAAACAAGCCAGAAACCTCAATGCTATGACAGAGGGATTTGTAAAAGGAGATTGAAAGTGTGGATGACAGATAAAGGGAAAAAAACCTTGTTTATCTTCTCCAGAAAAGATGTCACTAACCATAGCAGACATGGGAATAGAGATGGATTATGCACAATGTAACCTTAAACTCACATCGACATTTTCAAGGCGTCCTTCCTAAACCAGAGAGATTTTAAGACTTTCAACACTTGAAGAGACTGCATTAGGTTTCCCATTTTGTCTACTAGCTGTCAACGTCAAGACCCCAGTCAGGGTCATTGGCAGCAGAAGATGTATTAATGCAAAGAACAGAAAACTTCTCAGATAACCACTTTTCATGAAGCAAGTCCCTACTTTATGTGCCATCTTTCTGTGTCAGAGCAGTCCAAGGTTTCCCTGTACATTTACTGTCACTTAAGTTCCCTGTGAACAAGGGTGACAGCCCAGTGGGGTAAGCCAAGCTTACTGATGAGTCTGTAGTCAGATGCTCCTGTGCACAATAAGCACCTTTTACTGCACAGTTCAGTGTCTCTCATGTGAATCGTTCTGTTCTGCTCGTGCTTCCTTCAGTCTGCATCATTTTGTTGCTAAAGGGCATTTTGTTCTTACTTAAAGAAGCCTACATTTTCCTTCCTTTTTAATCTTCACAAGTTTATTTATGTTTAAGAGCTAAAAAAGTTGAGTCTTAATTTCAAGTCACTGAAGCCTACCTTTAGGTTGTCTTTTCTGCTTTCTAGGACACCAGTCAGCACAAACCCAGTTTCCATGTATGGTAAGTGACAAGCTGAAGTAAGAAAGGTCAGGTCAGTGCTTTTCAGTCATGTACACAAAGGCACACAGGCTTCTCTAAGTAAATTAAAATAAGGAGTTGGCTGTATAAATGTCCTAGGTGTCCAACCGAGACATCAAGACATTTTGGACAAGTGGAAAGTTTTTCCTGCTATTATTCTGGGCACAGGCTGCTGTAGAGATCAGTGTGAGGGGTGTCAGGTCGACAAGATGTGAGGGGAAAAGTGGCTATTGAGGGAGAGATGATGTGGTCAGAGACCAAAACATGCTTTTAGACATCTGCATTTTGACTCTTTGGCATACACCGCAATGCACATGTCGTGAAGGGCAGTAATGAGGAGGACTGAGAAATTATGAGGTACTGTGAAGTGGTAAACTTCTGAGTAGAGAACAAATGGCATAACTTTGAGGTGGAGCAGTGCTGACTCATTTGACACTCCTGAAGATAGGCCTGAGGTAGGCCCCCAGGGGAGCCCTGGCCTGACTTGGCAAAACTATTCCAGTGCTAACTGGGCTGAGTCCATGCTCCAGGAAGTTCTAGAACAACATATACTACAGTGAGCTACTGAGTGGGGTGGATTTACACAGCTTTTACAGTGCTCAGAGATGCTGATATACCAGCAGAACTAAGAGGTACTACAACATTGAGATAAGACATGAAGTTTTCATTAGGAATTAGGCTTAGGGGGAAAAAAAAAAATCTAGTTGCCTTATACTCACAGTCTATGTACAATATATCCCATCCTCAACTCCTAGTTCCCTTCAGAGCTCAGGACTCAGGTTTGTTGAGGTAGTGCAACTAGAAAGTTGTGACTGACTGGTTCCCCAGATGGGTTGGGTAATATGATCCATGGTACCCATAAAGGAGAATATGTCCAGTTTGGTATCTTCAGCACTAATCTCTTGTGGGATTTGGTTTTTTACTTTTACTCAGTACTGCATGATCCCCTCTTCAGGTCTGTTGAGCAATAGCTATACTTCCAAACACATAAGTAGTCAAGGACTAATCATCAGCTGGAGGTATGTGTGGTGCAGAAGTGCACCACAGCACTGTGACATGGAAGCATTACTCCTCTGGCTTCCTCCCCCCATTCATAAATCACTCCATAAAGGGGATTTATTCATCTCATTCTCTGAGGGAAAATATTGGCACAGGGTTATATGATTCAGCTATGTGATGTAATGCAGCTTTCACACGTGCCCTACGAAGTGTATAATTAAACACCACAGTAGTATGAAGGGGTTTAAAATGTGTTACAATGTAAGTGCGTGCTGGTTTTGGGCAGAACGAGCTGCTGGCTGGCCCTGAGCGGCCAAGAGAGTTTCATTCCATGGTACATCAGGCTCAGGGCACATGAGCCGTTCTAAAGCCGGGAATTGGTCTGGGGGAGTCGTTAAGACTTGGGCTAGCTTGACAGCTGTGTCGTTAGCTCTTCTGTTAGCTCTTGGCACTGGCGGTTGTTCACTGTGGGGCCGGTTCATTTTGTTAGTGAGTTGGGGGGTCAGCTGGTTTTCTCCCTGCCCTGGGGCTCTCCGGCCAGGACTCTTCGCTGCTGGGGACTTGACTGTTTGTTGGGTAGTGAACAATTGTATCATATGTTCTATTTTCTATTATTTTAATTACTTACTAGTAGTAGTATTGTTAGTATCACTGTAATTTTCATTTATATTACTAAATAGTTCTTATCTCAACGTTATGAGTTTTCTTTGTCTTTTTCTCCGACTCTCCTGCACTGGGGGGGTAGGGGGGAGGTGAGCGAGTGACAATGTGGTACTTAACTGCTAGATAAGGTTAAACCACAACAGTGAGAAACTACAGAACTGAATTCTCCAAGCATTACTTAATGTATGTACATTGTTCTTATACTTTCCTAGTAAGGAACCTGGTATCTTCCTTTTTGTCTACAAAATGACCAGAGTATCAGCCTGACAGAGATGAATGTGTTTCTTTCTTGGTGCCAAACCAAGAGCTCTGAGAGTCTGCAAACTGAACTCAGAATGTTATTACAATGAATCAATATGTGTGCCCCCAGCTCTGATCTTCAGAACAGATAACTGTCAAACCCTGCATTTAATTTCCTTCCAAATATTAGGCTATTTTACAATGAGCTTTGTAACAGATTAGATTGCTGTAAACATTACTGTTGGTAAAATAAATGAGTAATTCTTTAACTTCAACATTCTTTGTTATTTGGTTGATACGATCTAGAGTGACTGCCTTCAACCCTAAAAAACATTTATCTAGAAACATTTTGGACTCACACTAATAACTTCAGTCTTCACTAAAGTACAGTTTTGGAGCCAAAGTCACCAAACTTTTTCTCTTTCCTGTACCAAGTAGGGAGACAAGTTTTACAGCTGAGCAACACCCACTAAAGATGTTTTCAACAAGCAATGACCTGGAGTTCCTCTAGAACTACTTTCTGTGTAGTACATCAACCTCACCTGATATAAGCCACCAGAAGGTTGTATGAGAAATTTAACAGGATTTTAGGTTATAATTAAGGCCTTGCATTCATCTGAACATGAAGTGGGCTCCTTCCTGTTATGCCCTGGCATATTAACCATCCTAAATAATAAATGGAAGATGTTGACTAGTTTTCTCTCTGTGCCACACAGCAGCACTGCAAAGATGGTTCATCTAAATGTGTAGAAAATCAAACAAACGTGGCAAAAAGCCTGTGTGGATGATCAAGGAGGTCCTGGCACAACTGAAAGATAGAAAGGAAGAACATGAAGGGTAAAAGTATAGACAAGTGACCCCACAAGAATATAGAGAAGTTGTCCAAGACATATGCAAGGATGGAATAGCCAAAGCCCATCTGCAGCTGAATGTGATGAGGGATGGGAAAGGCAACAGGCTTTTAGAGGTATATCAGCAGCAAAAGCAAGACTAGTAAAACATGGGCCCACTGCTGAATGACAAAATGCAGCTGGTGACAAACAACAAGGAGGCACTAGATGCCTTTTCTGCCTTGATCTTTATGAGTAAGATTTGCCTTCCAGAATCCTAGGTCTCTGACAGCAGTTGGAAACTCTGGAGCAATAAATACTTAACCTTTGGAGGAGGATCAGTCTAGAGAATCATAGAATGGTTTGGGGTGGAAGGAACCTCAAAGATCATCTAGTTCTACCCCCCCTGCCATGGGCAGGGACAGCTTGCACTAGACCAGGTTGCTCAAAGCCCCATCCAACCTGGTCTTGAACACTTCTAGGGATGGGGCAGCAACAATCCCTCTGGGCAACCTGTTCCAGTGCTTCACCACCCTCTCCGGGGAGAACTTCTTCCTGATGTCCCATCTAAATCTACCCACTTTCAATTTAAACCCATTACCCTTGTCACTACCTGGCCTTGTCCCACTTCAGCATTGTTGTCAGCCTGTTCAGGTACTGGAAGGTGCTATAAGGTCTCCCTGGAGCCTTTTCTTCTCCAGACTGAACAAGCCCAACTCTCTCAGCCTGTCCCCATAGCAGAGGTACTCCACCCCTCTGATCATCTTCGTAGCCTCCTCTGGACTCGCTACAACTGGTTGATATCCTTCTTATGTTGAGGGCCCCAGAGCTGGATGCAGTACTCCATCTGGGGTCTCATGCAAGTGGAGTAGAGTGGGAGAATCACCTCCCTCAACCTCCTGGCCACAATTCTCTTGATACAGCCCAGGACATGGTTGGCTTTCTAGGTTGACAGCACACACTGCTGACTCATGTCCAGCTTTTCTCCTCAGGGCTGTTCTCAAGTCATTCTCCACCCAGCCTGTACTTGTGCTTGAGTTTGCCCTGACCCATATGCCAACTTGATATACAGAAAACCATAGCACGAAATGGGATGCAAGAAGGAGGATCTACAGAACTACAGACCATCAGATTCACTTCCGTCCCTGGGAAGATGATGAGCAAAGAATCCTGGAAAACATTTTGAAATATATGAAGGACTAGAAGGTGATTTTGAGTAATAATCATGGATTTATGAAGGGGAAATCATGTTTGATCAACCTGATATCTTTCTACAATCAAATTACTAGATCACTGAATGAGGGAAGAGCAGTGGATGGTGTTTACTTTGACTTTAATATGTCTTTCAGTGCTGTCTCTTGTGACATTGCTACAGACAAACTGATAAAGTATGGCCTAGATAAGTGGACACTGAAGTGGACTGAAAACTTGCTAAACTGCTAGGCTCAAAGGATTATGACTGGAGGTAAGAAGTTCAGCTGGGGACCAGTAAGCATTATGAAGAGATGCTGAAAATGCTGGTAGAGTTCACCCTAAAAAGAAGGATCAGGGGAGATTTTATCAATCCAATACCTGATCAGAGGGAGCAAAGCAAACAGAGACCGTGTGTCTGACAGGACAATAGACAATGGGCAGGAAATGAAAATATATTAAATTCAGTTTCATAATGAAAAAACTTTGGTACTGTAACAGTAGTTGACCACTGAAACAGTTCACCCATAGAGGTTGCAGAGTCTCTGTTCCTGGAGATATTCAACACCCAACTGGCCAAGAGCTTGAGCAATGGGTATAAATTGAAATCAGGGAGGTTTAGATTAGATGTCAGGAAGAAATTCTTCACAGAGAGGGTAGTGAGGCACTGGAACAGGTTGCCCAGAGATGTTGTGGATGCCCCATCCCTGGATGTCTTCAAGGCCAGACTGGATGTGGCTTTGAGCAACCTGGTCTAGTGCAAGGTGTCCCTGCCTATGGCAGGGGGGTTGGAACTAGATGATCTTTAAGGTCCCTTCCAACTCTAACCATTCTATGATTCTATGATTCTATGATTCAATCTGCTTTAGCTTACCCAGCTTTGGGAACAGGGTCTCCAGAGGGTACCTTCTAACCTCAACTGTTCTGGGGCTCTGTGTATGATGAGAAATCTGGTTCCTGATAAAGCAGCTTGACAGTGAGCTCCCAGGAAGAAAAGACCAGAATCAAAGAAAGAATTGGTCACATTTAGCTACTGTATAATTGTCGTAGTTTAACTCCAGCTAGCAAAATACCAGAAAGCCACTCTCAGAGATCCCCCCCTCCCCTCCTCCAGCAGAGGGGAAGAATTGGAGGAAAAAGTAAGGAAGCTCATAAAATTGAGATAAGAACTCTTTACTAATTTAACCTAAATGAATATATACAAATACTATGGATAATAAGTAATTAAAATAATAGAAAGTAGAACATATGATACAATATGATACAATTGCTCACCACCCACCAACCAATGCACAACCAGGTCCTGAGGAGTGAGAATCAGAGCCAGAGCACCTGAGAGCCAGAGGCCAAGAGCTATCGCAGCAGATTCCAAGCACACCCTATCAGTGATATCACGAAAGGGAAAACTAGGAGACTCACGAACTCACTTATGAATGAGCCAGCAAAGGAGTTGGCAGAGCAGCTAACAGGAGTTAGAGAGAGTGTTAGCAAGTGTAAGAAAGTAAAAGAGTAAGAGTAATAGCGCCCGGACCCCCACCTTGCCTATGCCACGAGCATGACATACTATGGAATGAAGTACTCCTGCAGTCAGTTTGGGTCAGCTGCCTGAACTGTGTGTCCCCCACACTGCCTGTAGTGAGAGAGAGCTGGGAATGCAGCTGCAGTATCAGAGGCCGAGAAAGACCTTGAATTTGGTGCAGGCATTCCCCAGCACCAGCTAAGACCTTCTCACTACTTTTCTCAGCATAAATCCAGGAACACAGTTTCCTACCAGCCTCTGTAGAGAGAGTTAACTCTTTCCTGACTAAACCTAGCACAACAATTTATACTTTAGATAGAAGATGAGGCGACATAACATGGGAATTGATGTTTTGCCAAAAATGGTGTATTACGCCTCTATGGTTAGTTGACGAAAAGATATTAGGAGTAGGCAGATACATTTAAATTGAAGATGAGTAAATTGAAATTTGCTCTACACTTTATCTTTTGATTTCATATATTTAATTTCAAAGACAGCTTTTTCCTTTTGCAAAATTTTCATGCTGTATATACTCTAATCATGAACTTTTTAATTTAATAAAATGCAGTACAATGTGAAATCATTTTTATGTCCACAGTTCCCCTCTGTGGTATTTGTTTCCACTGTAAAAAATTCTGACAGATTTGATAGGAATAATCTCCCATGTGTGAATCCCACTGAGTCAAACTCTCCTTAATTAAATCATAACAGTCCAGCTGGCCTGCTCCATCTCAGCTTAATGGTGTCCTCTGTTACCCTTCCTTCATTTTTTACATTTTTGTATCTTCCTTGGTATAAAAGACAGGTATTACATTTGAATCTTTCTAAACATCTCCTTGCTTCCAGAAGCATACTGAATATATATGCTAATATTGGCCCAGTTCTTTTGGTACTTGCCCCAGGACATTGTGATGGAGGCTTTCTCATTTTGCACAGTAGCTTAATCTTCAAATGCTCTAATTTTTTCTTTTATTCTCCTTCCTTTTCTTGCTTTCTTTATAAGTTCCAGATCTGGCAAAATTCCAGTTTTCTTTAGCATGTTTTGTTTCCTAAAATAATAACATCTGTTCCCAGGAAAAGTGGCTTGCTTTTATTATTATATATATTTTATAGTAGTTCCCATGGGTGTCCTTGATTCTCATGTAGCTGAAATAAAACTACATGTAAATACATGTAAATTCATGTAAATATCATACATATGTGTATAAATATACATGAGTAAATATCATGTATATATAATATGAATACAATGCACATTTATATATCATGTACATATCATGTATACATGTACACGTACAAATACATGTAAATAGCAGTTATGTTGATATTATGGTTAAACCAACACACTGCTGAACAATTAAGCCATGGGATCTTTATCAAAAACATATACAGTCTGGTCAAAATCAAACTTGTTAAAAAATATTATATATTTGCTGGTGATAATAATAAGGTGGTAGCACAAACTTCCTTTGCATTATGGTGACCATTTAACAAGCAATACATATAATACAAGATGTCAATAAAAGGCAGAGGTAAAACTTCATAATTTTTACTCGTATCTTTCCTATTTTTTTTTTTTACAGCTGAATTATTTGAAGATGAGGTTAAACATGGAATTTTGATATTAGGCATGCTAATTCGTTTCAGTAACCACAGCACTTCCTCTTAAATTTTAGGTACTTCCCTGTAAACTTAATATTTTTCTAATAAAATTTGAAGTTGGAGAAAAGATATTACGAGGCAGATTATCAAGTTGGACAAGAATACTGATAATTCTCTTGCATGGTCTCTCTTTCTCAGTTTTACTCCAGAATATTCACAAAAAAACATCCTCTATAATCAATTTTAGAATGTGCTTTTATATGGAGATTATGTTTAGACTTGCAGGGATCTACATGTAAATAAACCCCAACAGTTCCTTAGCATCCAGTTTACATCTTCCCCTAAGTCATTTTGTGCACATGCTTAGTTTTGTACCCATGCCTCTGCTATTTCTTGCTTCATTGTTGACACACTTTTGATTTTTCTAGTGTTATCTCTCACCTCCTCATCTATTTCTCCCTCAGCTATACTTTTTTAACTCTCTTTCCTCACATTTAATTTCCTTCAAGCCCTTTATCAGTTGATAATATTTATTTGGATTGGCTAAGTTTATTAATACATTGCATTTGAGCTATCCTGTGTGATGTAGCCATCTGCTTATTATAAAACGGATATTATAGAAAGAGAAAGAATATAAATCAGTCAAAATTACACATAGGCCTAGGAACTGCAGTTAATTAAAAACATTACAAAAGCTTCATGTCTGCTGTTTAGAAAATAGGAAGCTTAATGGAAGTTTATTGTACTAAGAGTACAGAGATGCAGGGGTGTATTTGAATTTGTATTTTTAATTCACAGTGGATATAGAATCATAGAATAGTTT
>NW_010261036.1:0-21854 GCF_000690775.1 Eurypyga helias
TCCCTCCGGCTGGGTCGGCGGGAGTGGAACCGTTCCTTCCGCTCGCCGCGGTGTCTCGTTGAGCTCCAAAGAAAGCAGCGTGCTGTGCTCTTCTCCCCGTGGAGCAAGGTCTGTGTCCGGGTGATACTGCAGCACCGGGGCAGACCGTGCGGAGGAGGAGGTCACCCTGAGATAAGCGGTGATTGACTCTGCTAACGGCGCACTTGGAATCTGAGCTTCGCCTCCGTGTCCGTCTGACTCCGCCGTCAGGAGGAATATCTTAACTCCTTTGCTATGATTCCCTCTCTTCCATTGTGCAGATAGGGTGGAAAACTTATCCCACCTGTGTGCGTACCTGTCACTGGTAAATTAACGTGGTTTGTGCCCTGCAGGAAGCGGAGACACAACCCTTCCCTAACACGAGCGCATCTTACCTGTTTGCTTTTTTTAATTAAAAAAATCATACTTCTGGGAGGGCTAAGCTTTCAAACAGTGGTGGTGAACTGCAGCTCCACATTTGGGTTTTTTTTTTGCCTTGAGCACATACCTCTAGGATGTGGAAGTGCAAAAGGCTCAGCCCTGAATACATGAACAAACTTACCAGAATCCATATTTTTAGGAAAAGATATTTCAGGGTTTTTTTGCATGCACTGTTTTTTTCTTTTACTAGATCACAAAGGTGATGTTAGCATTCTGTTATATAGGCAAACTAATTGCTTCCAGATTTTTTTTCTTAAATAGTTGTCCTAAGAAGGAAGCACCCTGTGCAGATCATAGTTGAGTCAAAGACAATGTGGGGTTTTTTTGTTTGTTTGTTTCATATAGTGAATATTCTGTTCCAACTACATGAAGATCTGCGCAAACTTTTAAACTTTTTAGTTAGGGGTCAATTCATTGTCAACAGGTTCTAGGTTGCCAATGAACAACAGAAAGATTTGTTTATGATTTCTGAGCCTTGACGGGGTTAGTTTTTTGGTTTCCACAATGTCCAGTTTCTGAATATTAGGGAGTTGAGAATGAATTGAGATGCTTAGCTTTCATTTACGTCATGTGGCCTGCTGTGATTTAAATTACAGTTGTTAGCTTAAAAATTGTATAAAATGAAACAATTTTAAATAAGTTATAAATATAAGTGTATAGCTAAACAGAAGTGTAGATCCGTTTTCTCCAAAGATATGAATGTTTGCTGTATTTTTTCCAGTGTTTGCCAAACGTAGTGAGGATCCAGTGTGGGTGGGAAGGGGATATGATGTTTCTGACGTGTGCAAGTGTCACCTTACAAACTCTTCAGATGGCAGCTAATGTTGCTGTTAGCTCCCAGTATGGGAACACAGCATTATTATATGATAAAAAGTATCAGTGTGTAGCTGTAATGAGTGAATGAACTTGAAATTAAATGTCCAAATGATGCTATGGACAAATTTTTGCAGAAAATTTGAGAACATAAAAGTATTAAACATACACACTGAATTTTATGAGCTGGCATAACAACTTAGTGCTACCAAAAGGAGAAAGTTCTCCTGTCCTCTCTTGCTTGTGCCTGGTGGTCCCTCTAACTCAGTGTAACTTAATTCCTTCCTGGTAGAAAAACAGAATAGCTTTCTGCCATTCTAGATAGATAAATTTGTTCAACGAAGGACTTGGTGGGTTCCAGAGCTGGTTTGGGAGAAGGGATAGAGAGTCAGCAATAGAAAATGCCTAGAGGGATGTTGCACACCAAAATAAGGAAGTTGTTGCTACCTGCTGTAGCTTTAGTGTTTATCAAACCTATTGTGAGATTGTTTTGTTTGGTAGCCTGACTGATAACTAAAAAAGAATATAGTTTTCTGCTGGTTTTAGTGGTTGTAGTGGAACAGATTGTTAAATACTGAAGTTGGTGTGAAGATGGGGTAGACCGGTGCAGGAAGGAACAGGAACTGGGAAGACATTGGCTGCGTGGTTGGCAACAGAACCGCACGTTTACTTACCTGCAAATTGAGAATTTTCTACTTTGTGGTAATGCAGCTGATCTTCCCTTCCCCCTCCTCAACTGGAAGCTTAAATTTCCTACCTGAGTTTGTTGCAAGAAGTAATATTCACCGAACATTACGTATGACTTGATGAAGGACTAACAGCACTTTTTTTTTTCCTAGAACTGTGTTTTTGGAAAAGAACTTGAAAAGTGCTTTATACGATGGTAATGTGGGTCTAACAGCTGGGTTATGGTTTTTTGGTTGGTTGGTGTGTGTCCCCCCATGATACTTTTTTCTTGCACCAAATTACACTTTTCTATATTTTCAAGTACAAATGGGGTCATATGTGGGATAGTTTAGTCATCATGCTGAAAACTCTAATTCTCAGACTAGATTTAGTTAGCTATGTGAGAAAGGGGCTTGGTGGAGAACACGTTCACAGGAAACAGCAGCTATATTTATTTCATAATTTTTAGGTTTCAGTCTAAACTGAGTTATACTGGCTTAAGACTGAGCAGCGCACCTAAATTTGTGCTTTCTCTCTGTCCAGTAATTTCATTCCTAAGGTAATTTTTCAGCTAAAATCTTTGTCTTACTGTCAGTTTACTGTATCGGTTTAGGCGTCCTAGGGTACAGCTAATGTTGTAGGACTAAAGTGTAAAGCAAAGGTAACATTTATGACCTGAAATTGCACATCTAAGCATATATTATAATTTCATTTTTTACCTTAAGTAACTATTAATTGTTTTTTTTCTACTGAAGCCATAATTTGTGGAAATGGATGTCTTTTGAAGAATTAAAGACGTGGACAACATCTAGACTTGCTGTACTCGCTGTTCAGGTCTCAAGGTGCTATTTCAGAGCGTGGAAGGCAGTCTTCTGCAGTAAATTGCAAAGAATAGTGATAAAGTTCTAAATGAAACAGTGGGGAAAAAAACCCCACAGTTTGAGAGTCACTAAATAATGAGGAATCATCCAGCATTTTGGTACAATTGCTTTAACATTCAGTATAGTGAAGTCAGTTCGGAGGCAGATTTGAGACTTTCATTACAGTAACAGTTACAGAAAAGTTGCAAATGTGTTTCTTTAGAGTTATGAAACAGTAACCATTCACATTCAAGCAGAGGTTTTGTCAGAGCATCATATTGCTCTGAATATCCTGGGAAAGTCAGAACTGCCATTGCTGAAGCGTAGTAACAGTTGGACTATTTATTATGCATGTGTCATTTTAGAGACTCTCAGGATATGTGGCCTCAGATCAGGCCTGGGATGAATTTCACTTGTCTGTCTTTAGTGGGAAACGTGAAATGTACTGAGCTATGTGTCCTCACTCTCCTGCCATGCAGTTATAACAAGGTAAGCAAGCTATGACAGACCAATACAACAAAGTTCAGATCTACAACAGCGAACTTCAGCACTCTGCTGATTTGTGTGGTACAGATTGTTTACCAGAACTTTGATCCTGGAAGCTTCACTAAGGGAAGACATGCTTCAATTAGCTGCTAGTAACTGACTGTCATGAATGCTGGAACAAACCTCTCAGCTGCTGAGTGTTCAGAATAGATTTTGAATTAGCATCAGAATAGCATTAAGGAACTTTATGCTACATACTCCAAACTATAACCAGGTTATGGTTATAGTTTGATGTTATACCTTCCTGCTGTGGGAAAGTTAGTTTTGAGAGGAAGGATATTAATAGGCTCTATTCTTCCCACACAGACCACCCTCCCATATCTGGCCAGCTTGTCCTGCCCTAAATCAGAGTGTTCGTTAGACCTGTTAACTCTTCTGATTTCGTTTGCTAGACTGCAAGGAAAAAAAAATTCTGCCAAATGGACAGGTTCTATTGGATCAGTTAAAGGTCTGATGAACTTGAGGAGTGTGGGACCACAAGCAAAAGGAGAACAGGGAACCCTGTGAGATGACTGCGTGATACTAATCAATGCAGGTGTATTGCTGAATTGCATTTTCGGGTATGTGGGTGCTAGGATAATCAACTCCCAGTTTGTCCTTAGAGAAAAGGAGAAATGGTAGGCTCCTAAGGCACAGATCATAGAAGCATAGCTGAGGAGGAAAATCAAGCTCAATCTCTATGTGCAAGTCTTGCAAAAGGCATTTTTGGCTTTGCTGTCACTTCTTCAGTTTGAGTTTCTCATCTGTGAATTTACATGTCAGTTTTTGGGACTGTGGAGCAAAGAGCATCTCCCCAAACTGCAAATTGTACTATAGAGAAACCTTTTGCTTTTTGCAAGATCTGTGTTCGGTTCAGAGGAGTGATTGCTGGTGAAGGTAGTAAGAGTGCATGTGCAATACTTTTCAAGTTCTCCTTGTAAAAACCATTGAGTATGTGTTTATGTATGTCATGGTGTGTTTGTACAAGATTGAAGCATGTTGTTGAGATGGGAGGGAGAAAACCCTTTTAAGGAATCTTGTGCCAGATCTGGGGGGATTTGATTTGAGCTTTGAGTAAGCCCTAAGTTAAAAACACAGGTGTTTGATGGTTTAATGCATAGTACTTTTTTTTAATTATCTGCAAACAAGTTGCTTTTGGGTATTCACTATTGTACTCGGCAATCCATCACCAGTGGACAAAAATGTAGAATTGAATGCTTAATTACTTTGCATTAGCAAAATGTTAGAGTTAATGGGCTTTAAATGCAGAGGAGGCATTCAGTAGATTTGCTTTTGGTAATACTAGAGCACTGCTCTGTCACAGTAAAGTTTCACAAGCTACACTGTTGTAGTTCTTGTATGTGTTTTACTGTTGGACATAAAATGTCTAGAGACTTCCAAAGGAATAGCACAAAGTGGAGTTTTTCTGCTTTGCTTCTTGTGAATCACTTTGCCTAAGTTTTTACATATTCTTCAAGAAACTTGAGGTTTCTCAGTCTACATGAAAAAAAACAAAATGTAGGATCTCTTGTAGGATCCTACTGTATCTTACTGAAGCAAGGATACAGTGGCCTGACAGTTATGGCCTTTTATTGTAGGTGACCATAGCTAAGTCATGGGAAATACTGTTTAGCAGTCACGTGAATCATGCTGGGACCTCAGGTGGTACATTTAGTCTTATATGTAGTAGATTTAATGTTAAGTCTGTAATGCTTTTATGTACAGTAATGAATTTTAACTCTTGAGTTTACCATTCTACTTTGAGCATGCCTTTTATTTTGAAAACCATTTTTTCCACCTTTCACTTATTTAGTTTAGAAAGAACAAAATATTCAGTACTTTTAGAAAAAGCATAGCAATTACTTTATTGTGGCTCTCATAAAGGGAGGCAAATACCTGTATGGTGGCTTTGTAATGCTTTTTTGCATGTTTGGAATTGGTGAAGTTTACTTTCTATAAAGCTTCCTACTGCTGCCAGGGAGAGCATTGGAACCACCTATTTTTTGAGTCTTGGGTAAGGTTGGACATTTTTTACGCTCAGGCTGGTGTGTAAGATGTGTTCCTTTAGGAAATTGAATGCACTGCCTTTAGTCTGCTCTGGAAATATGGAAAACATCTAAGTACGGGACTGGAATTCTCACTAAACCCTTGCAAACATAGAATTATTACACTAATTGACTTGGTATAAATTTCCCCGTGCATACTTCATCTCTGTGTAAGTCTTTTTTTTTGAGTTTATCTTCAACTGTCCAAATGTTGTAAGCTGAATTGGAGGTGAAAAGTTACTGCTACATGGCAGGTGGTTGTGTGCTGGGATTATGAACGTATAATTGATTAACCTTGCCTGTGTAGGCAAGGTCTACTGTTTTAATCCTCACAGTTGTAGAAACAAAGCTGAAAATGGTTTAAAGGTACAGTTATGTAAAGCGTCAAATATTGGAAGGCTACTTCTAATCTTGTGATTGTGGGAGTAGGAGACAGTTCATGTTATAGGGCTTAATATATCCTTTTGAGCTTCTCTAGGTATAGAGAGATGTGGTCTGAAGCATAGTAAAGAGAAGTTGCACATGTTGGGGAAGAATCAGGTTATGAATTCAAACGGATTGGAATTTTATTGTGCAGCTTTACATGCTTGCAAATATGTGTCATGTGGAGAAAATCTTAAAATGCTGTTTAAAGGTAATAGATGAAAGTAAATACTTGGCACTCATTGCAGTCATTGGACGAGGATAGTGCGTTTTGGTCTTTAGCATAGCATTTAGTTCTGAACTAACTTAATTAGTAATTGAAAAAATAGGGTTACATGATAAAGCTGTACCACATCTAGCACTGACGTAGTGTTAAAAATGCCAAGGTCATGTATTATAGATCTTTTTTTTTTTTCCCTTTATAATCTTACTTCGCAAGTCTCTAAATGAGAAAGTGACTGTTGAATTATCCTGTTGTAATATTTCATTACAATTACTTACAAAAATTAATATTAGCAGTGTGATCCCTGATGGATTTAAGTACATTTGCTTCTCCACTTGGAGAGTAGGATGGGATAGATGAGTGTTTTAAACTTGGGGTTTTTTTTGTGAGTAAACACACCATGACAAGCAGACTAATTATCGGTGGCTTTTCTTAAGAGCTTAAGAATTGAAGTTTTCTCTTTTTGCTGCGTGATGTTTCGTGTTTAGTGGTGGATCACTTTGGTACTTTCAGTTGTACTGTTGTCTGGCCAACTGCACACTGTCTTACATTTCTGCATTTGTTTTTTGTCAAAAATGTACAACTTTATTTGGTCTGTATTGAATTTCCTTTTGTTGATTTGAGACCATTACACCAAATTATCAAGATGACTCTGAAGTCCGAGTCTCTCCTTCTAAGAGTCTGCCATTGTTAATGTGTCATGTACAAAATTTTTTTTAAGTTTATTAACTCTTCTGTCATCCAAACTGTTAATGAAATTACTGAAATGACATGGGTTTTACTAGTTTTTCCCCAGTTAGGTCAGGAGATAGCTTAATTTAGAATCCCACAAAATGCATTCCCAATTTAGCAACAAACTCTGATCTGCATTTTGTTTTTTTTAATAATTACTGAACCCATTCTTTGTAAGTAAAAGTTCATCCTATCTCCTTGTTTTGCTTATGAGATTGTTAGGTAACATGATGTCAAAAGCCTGTATCTAAATCCATATATTTTATTGATTATGCTTCTGTTTTTCCCAAAAGTTGCATGAGTTTTTGAAGGTAATTACATTATTGCATTTATTTTCAGCTACTAAACTGTTCTTATGGCAACCCACAAGTTCTCTTATCTTTTTCCCCCCGATTCTCTTCCACATCCCATTGGGAAGGGAGGTGAGCGAGCTTTTGTGTGATGCTTAGCTGCTAACTGGAGCTGAACCACAGCATTTAGTCATAGTACAACGATTAAAATTTACATAGTATGGTTACAGTTAACATTTTTTTTAAAGCAAAACAGTGCATGATCCGAGTTTTTTCTGTTTTAAGAGGTATGTGTATTTTCTGAAATCATCTTTCTTGTGTTTAGAAGACTTTCTTGCTGCCTTTTTATTTGACTTCCTGACTGAAATGGTTAACGTGGCCTTCTTGATTTTTTTTACCCGTGCATTTTTTTATTCCCCTTAATTGTGTGTTTTTTTCTCAACTTCTGAAAATTGAAGAAGAATCGGGCAAGATGGTTAAAGATTCCTGATGCACGGATAACTGCTTCATTTTGTTAGCTGTCATGGAGAGGTTGTGCCATTAGTATCAGGTTTGATTTCAGGCAATCAAGTCAAGGACAGAAGAATGCAGTAGACAAAATATGTGCTGGAAATGGATACTGTGTCCCTTAATTTGCTAAGTTTGCTTGTTATTGGAAGCTGTCTTGCTGGTCTCAATCTTTCATCTTTTAGAATAGTTATCTTTCAGCTTACACATACACAATTTTCTCCTTAAGTTTTGTGTTCTTAGTTGATTTGTAGTGCTAAGAGCCAAATTCAAGATAGTACATGTCTATAGCATCATCCAGCTATTGAAGCCACACTTATTTTTATCAAATTCGTACTGTGGGATTGTCTTAACATTACACACTGCCTTAAATCATGCTAAAAGGGTAATTTATTCAAATGCTGAAAGCCTACAGATGTCTTAGGCTGCCTTTGTATTTCAGATTGATAATGGTAATTTAGGTGGATGCCAGTGGAAGTTTTAAGAGTTTCTCAAGTTGTTTTATACTCTAATACTGTTCTTTCCTGTCTGTATAAAACTAAAACTCACAACTCGCGTGTTGCCGTTCCTTAAAATGTCTTTATTCAGTATAGATTAACAGAAGCCCCAGTACCATATTTGGTAATATCTGGGGGTAAGTAGAGATGGCCAATGAAATGGTGTATGAAAATAACACTTCATATATGAGTAGAATATTTTACAGTGTGCACGCATAGCACTTGATACAGTAGAATATTCTAAACATGTTTTAAACAGCATCATGCTGAATGCTAAGCAGGGAGAGAGTCCTCTCGTGCTGTTAACCAGCATATTTTGAGCATGCACGTACTGTTTTTATCGTCATACTTAATCTGATGGAGTTAAGCGAGAGCTTCGAAAGGTTTGATTCCTGACTTGTGGAGAATCTTATGAAGATGGCTTTCTTAAAACAATGCAGGACTTAAGCTAAAAGTTGTAGATATCAATTAGTTTATGATTACAAGTGTGCCATGCGGCATAAGATAAATTCAATAATTTGCAAAATACTACAAAACAATAGCAGATTTTTATAGAAAAAAGACATTTCTGATTTAATCTGAAGCACAGTTTTGTCCACGTGTGCTTTGATTGTTAATGGAAATCAAAGAGTAAATTTCTGTGTTACAAAGACAGCCAGACCTGCATTGTTGCTTGCTTCCAGAGCATTTTGCCCAGCCTGACTTGAAATATTCTGAAAAGCTTAAAAGTAGCTTTTTAAAATGGGTATGTAAGAGTGGATAATACCATTTTCTTTTTTTATCTGTAACTTTAAGAAAAAATAGATGAAGAACTTGGAATCATTAGTTTCATTCTTTTACCTATCTGTGGCTAGCTCATAGTTGAGCATTGCTATTTATGTGTTACTGAAGAGCTGTAGACCCCTCATGTGGTTGCTATGAGAGAGTCATAGAATGGTTTGGGTTGGAAGGGACCGCAAAGATCATCTACTTCCCTTGAGTCCTTCATCTAGTCCCCTTGAGTCCTTACGCAAGGGGACTTAAGCTTTAGTATCTTACTGTTATTCTTAGCTCATGCCACTGGATTTTACTTTAAAAGGAAGTACCCTGTCTCTGGTTATATGATGAGGTAGAAGAGGAGGAAAAGGAAGGAAAGAATTGGGGAAAATGATACCCTTGGAAATACTAGTGAGAGATGGCGTTACTAGTAGCAAAAAAAGTTTGGTAACATTAATCTGATGAGTTGCTTACCACCAAAAGCGATGTTATTTTTCTTTTCTTCCTAGTTACTCTTTTAGCTACCTAGCATTTCTTTTTTTCTGGTTCATTCTGCTGGTTTTTGGACATTGTGGACTGTTTCCAGTTGGTAAACCACCACACCTGATACGTGCCCCACTGATGCTATTTCTGCCACCTGGCAGCTTGCAGCCAGTGCTGCTGGAACGCTGAACTGCCAGAAAGCTTTGTCTCCTCTGCTAGGGCCTTGAACTAGCCCAGGTTGGTGAGAAATAGCCAGCAATGGCAATACATGCCTGTGAAAAAGCTCCAGAGGTGGGGAATCGTTTAGAGAATGCCAGCACTCACCTTTAGGCTGCCATTTCAAGAAAACACAGGACTCGTGGAGCATCTCTAACTGTAGGGAGTACAGCAACTAGTGTTTTCCTGAACTAGTCTACAGACCTTAGAGAATGTAGCTGAAGAGCTGGCTAGAGAGAAAGAGACAAGGGAGGGCAGCTTCAGAAGTTGCTGAATCTTCTTTTTGCCATCCAGCATCTGTTACTTCCTTTGTGTAGGATTCTGGAGGAGGATAGTCTGGTTTATTTTAGGCAGTTGTAAGGACAACTGAGAACAGACTTCCAAAAATGCTTGAGTTAAGGTAATTTGTCCTGCACAGCCTGTTCACGATTCTACTATGGCACAGATACTGTGTTCATGTTCTTATCATGGAATCACAGAATGGTTTGGGTTGGAAGGGACCTTAAAGATCATCTAGTTCCAACCCCCCTGCTGTGGGGGGGTTATGTACATTAACTTTTTTTTTTTTAAAAAGGCCAAGCTTTTTTTTTCCTAGAAAAAGAGCAATTCCTTATATTTATTGTCATAGTTTGTTTCTAGAAAATTAACTATTTAAACATATCCAGCGTTGATGTTTGATTTACATCACAGGATGACCATGTTGTGTTCACTAATGTAAAATCTGAAGAATGGGGAATGATCTCGTTGTTCTTTAAGTTATTTGATACACTTATCTAGAAGATTGGCCTCTGCATTAGTTCGTGTCGTTTAATTGAAAAGAAAGGTACGTTTTGCTGCCTTGGTTCACTGTCTTCTGGAAGAGATGTCTGTGACTACTCTAGGAATGATTTTTGAAAAGCAGGATAGCTTTTTGAAAACCTGTGATGGGACAATAGACTTTTGTAGCACTTGGGCGACTTCAGCATTTTCATTTCTCGGGAATAGTATTTGAAGCATTTAACTTATGAGGTGAATCTAACTGAAAATCAGAGAAAAAGTTGTCACTGTGAGAAAATACACGACTCTCTCTTTAAGTAGACAGACTGAAATGAATCACCTGCATTTGTTTATATCAATATGGAATGTTTTAAGAAGCTGATAGAAAGAAATGAAGTGCATTATCCTTTTGACATTGTGTGACTAGTGTAGTTGCAAAGCGTCTCACAGAAGTGTAATCTTGATTTTTTTTTTTTTTTTTTTTTATTTCAGCAGAAATGTTATGTACCAAATGCGGTTCCTTACGGTTGCACCTCAACAGGAGGGAAGTGTTAAAGAAGAACCAATTTCAGAAATTCGACACAGACGGACCTGGCACTTCGACTGGGCATTAAATAAACTAGATAACTCTGTCAGAAAAACTGGCCGCATCCCTAAAAACCTTCTTCTAAAAATCTTCCATGATATATGCAAAACAGGTAAGTTGCTTCCAATGAAAAGCAAAGCAAAATTTAAAGCTGCAGTAAGTTGATAAACATTTCCTGGTTCATCAAATGAAGGAAATGAATGGAATGAGTTCTGATTTTTACTAGATTTGGACGTTGTTTAATCTACTGCATATATTGATGAACAGACTTTAAATGCTTTAGAGATGTTATTTTGCTTTAAATGTGCACATTTATTTCTCCATGTTTTTATGTCTTTGGGAATTTGTAAGTCTTGTAAAAATTCAGTGTGCTTTTAAGAAAACTTCTCATATTGCCTTGATTATTGTGGATTTTTGTCTGGTAACGTTACACTTTCCTCATATAACTGTACTGCGAACTCTGAACAGAGATGAGAGGTGTCTGTTTTACACAGTGTATTTTTTAAGTGTCTGTTATAAACCATGCTGTCTTTAAGTGGCTATTTGTTTTAAAATGGATCTGTACAGCAAAATGTGGAGGGGATCCCCATTTCCTGGTAGCTGTGGCTGTGCAGGACATTAAAGCTCTTTTTCTGAATAAACCAAAAATAAACAGCTGAGACATTTTTAATTATGACAGATTCAATATGCGTTTGGCTAAAAATAGCTGGACTGTATTAATATTTTGCAAAGCAGGTACCGCAGCTGATGAGGTTTGGTACCGGTTATGAGTCAGTGGAGATATTTTATAAAATATTGGCAGTAGTACTTAGTATATTTAGCAGTGACAGGATGTGTTGGGTTTAGTTTCAAAATTGGCTGTCTATTGCTCTAGACTGTGACTGACCTGCCTACCTGGGATTGCGCTTTTTGGTTTTGCAGTTCAGTGTTTAAAAGCAGGGTCTTCAGTTCATGCTGTCTTCCTGCTGCACTTCGTTATTCCTTGTGACATCCTTTCCGATTTTGACTGATTTTTCGTTTTTAGATATAAACTTGTAATTTGTGCATGTGGGTTGGCAAGAATTTTATATGTCTAAGCTTCTGTGCAAATCACAGTACTTCATGATCTTTGATTAGTTACAGTTTTTAAGAAGTCATAATAACAAAAAGATAGATTGCTTACAAGTGTTTTCTTTGGCCATCTAAGTGTATTTCAAAGAAAAAAAGCATAGAACTTGACAAGAGACTTAACTAGAATGCTAGTAAAACAAATTACAAATATTTCCCTAGGAAGAATTCAGTAATTTTTTTATTAATAATTGAATTGAATACTAATTTAGCAAAAGTGTGGGAGGTCAGTTATGGTTGATTTCTTAAAAAGATTTGCCCGTGTTTGTGGTGTTCAAATTAACAACACGAAAGATGCCCAAAGAAGGTGCTTGCTGTAAATCTCATTCTGCATTTTTCCATACTCATATTGCCAATCCTTTTGCGGTTTCTTTTGACTTTGAAGGTGCTCAGCTGCTAGTGTCACACTGGCGTTGTGAAACTGGAGTTGTGCTGGCCTACTTATTGCATGAACTCTTGTACGTAAGGATTTAAAAGTTAGTCAGATATGACATCTCACCACTTCATTATGTCTTGAGAAGTTCAAATCCCAGTTTGTACCCTCCCCCTTTGACTATTTTATCTTACTTCTCTCCTCATTATTGCTTAGTTTTTTCCCATTACTGCCTGTGTTTCTTCCCAGATGAGTTTACTCTGTATCGACAACATTTCTAATGTATGTTGCGCTTTGGAAACACAGTTGACAAAAGTTATGCAGTATCCTAGATTTCCTTGTCCTTTTCCATACGAAGATCTAATTCCAGTTGGTATAGATCTTTATGCCGTTGAAGCTTTTTTACTTTGTTTTGCCATTATTTTATAGCTGTATAGCTGTTTCTATATAATTAAAATACAGCTGTTTGTGTATAATTAAAAGTTAGACTTGGAGCAGTGAGCAGCAGCTGGAAATACCTTTACTGGCAACAGCTCCTGCCTCTCTGCTGGGTGTAGCACAGCTTTGGAGTTCTGGCACAATGGTTTGAAAGTAAGTTACAACCCATTAGTGATGCTTTAGACTTCAAGTCATTTTTTAATTCTGACTTTCAAGTGCACATGTATCTCTCTGAGATAGAAAACCTTACAGCTTTTTTTCTGGTTTTTCATCATTTCTGTTGTATGTGGATATTTATTTTGCTCCTTGTTAGACTAAGTTATTTATGAAGCATACCTTTCTCTCTGATAGGAAAGGGTTAGACAACTTTCCCCCCCTCTGCCCCCCCTTTTCCCTTTGCAGTATGTTGCTTTCTAAAAGAACTTTCCTTTTTATTAGAAATTGCTGGGTTTGCACATAAAGATATGATGAAAAATAATTATGGCTCCAGTTTATTGAGTAATCTGTGATAGATTCTGCAGCTTTGCCTTACTTTGCCTCGGGAATAACAGTGAAGTCCAAGAGAGACAGATGAGTTTATAGTTACTTTTTTGACATGCTGGGGCTAGTGCAGGAGTCGGACAAGGTAGGCATTTTCCTTCACTATGCTGTAGGTGTGTAAATGATTTCATTTATTGTATGGGCAGGAGTGGAAATGAGAATTTAAACACCGAACGTCTCTGAATATCAGTTTTGAAATAGTATTAAATTGGTATGAAGCATTTTGCCAGTTTAGAAGTTCACCAAAAAGTTTTGTCCTTGTTAGCATGAAATGATTTGTGGATCCTGGACTGAGAAATAGAAAGTACTAGTTCATCTCAGTTTACTATTTTGTGTTGTACTTTTTAACATTTCTGCTCAGCTGAGCTCGTTATTGTACTAAACAGCATGTTTTAGCGTGAATCTTTTTCATGACAGCACATAATAGGGTCATTGTTTAATCAGTTGGGTATCTTGTTCGGTAAAAATCTTCAGTCTTGGAGATGACTGTATTCCATATAAAATGCCTAAATATTTCAGTGGGTTGGTTTTGAATTTTTTTCTAATATTAAATGCATAATTATTTATAAAGAAATCTGTGGTTGTGTTCCACTTGCAGGGTGTCCAGGGACTAACCAGACCTTGCTTTTGTTGCGAAGTTGTGGTGCTCTTTTACCAGAGGTAGCGTCACCTGAAAGAACAGAACTAGCCCATATGATATGGGACAAGATGAAAGAACTGGGTAGGTTAATGGTGTTAGTCCCTCTTACCACAGCACGTAGCTGCTGTTGTAACTTTCTTCGTAGTGGAAGACTGAATGTATTTTAATAGTTTGTAAGTATTAGGTTATAACAGCAACTACTCATTGCCAAATAAACACTGGGTTTTATTATTCAGGTGAGAGACTTATTTCATATTCTGGGAGTTATACTGACATCTAGGGGTGTTAATAATAAATCTATAAAGACTTTTTTTCTGTAAGATGCTTAAATTGGACTTTTGCTTTATTTTGATTATTGTAAGAATGTATTTTACTTTTCTTCTAGATGTTACCTTGATACTTGGTGGGTTGAGTATTCTAGTGCCACCAGCTATTTTATCAGATGATTTTTAAAAATTTTATCAGTTATTTAGCTATAGATATTGCATAGGTGAACTGCACCTTAATAGCAATATTGCTGAATCTTTAAAATAAATACAGCTGTAGAGACTGTGGGAGAGCATGCACATGAGCGTTGATGTCACTGTGCTCCTGCTATGTTTTAGCCTTTTATAAACACGTGTGCTGTTAAATAGACATCTGGTATTTCAAAGGTGGATAAAAGGAAGCAGTCTGACTATACGTAAAGTTCATACAGAATAAAATTGGTATGAAAATAATTACCTGAGAAAGCTGTAAAATCATGCTGAATTTAGAGATTCTACATTCACCGACTGTGGTTGAAATATTTCCTTAGGTGCTGTGTATGATACAAGCCATTATAATGCTTTACTTAAAGTCTACCTTCAGAACGAGCATAAATTTTCTCCGATGGAATTCTTGGCTAGAATGGAGGAAGCTAATGTGCAGCCCAATCGAGTAGGTACCCCTTTATGAGATCTTCATTCTTAATAGTAGTGTTCAGTTCTTGGGTGGAAATCACTAACTTCCTCTTTTTGTTTTCTGCAGGTCACGTACCAAAGGTTGATTGCTGCTTATTGCAATGAGGGTGACATTGAAGGAGCGAGGTATTCTTTTGCGTTTAGGTTTAAAGGGATTTCCACAAAATCTTGTTTCTCACATTGCTTACCATTAATGTTAAAACACATTTCAGTGTGATTCTTCTAAATTGAGTGAAGCAAAGAGGGGGTTTTAAATACATTTTAACCAAGCACTAAAGAACAGTTTCTTAGAGACAGCTGGGACTTAAAAAAGCAAAATAAAAACAAGCGACAGACCAGTGTGTTCAAATCAAATCGTATTCAAGTTGCTTAGAAAATAACTTGTTTTGTCACTTCTAGAGCCAGTGTGAAAAAGTGTGAAGTTATGAAGGCTTACTGCCTGTGTAAGAAAATGGCTACTGGGAAAAGCATTTGAGAACGAAGTGGGCTAAAGAGCAAATAGTAGTAATTCTGGGTTTTGTTCTTAGGCAGGGCTTGCGGGATA
This sequence comes from Eurypyga helias, assembly GCF_000690775.1. NCBI lineage: Eukaryota > Metazoa > Chordata > Aves > Eurypygiformes > Eurypygidae > Eurypyga > Eurypyga helias. The sequence continues at coordinate 15,421 of NW_010261036.1, forward strand.
TCGAACATCTTAATTTTAGCATGGTTAAGTTGTAACAGTGTAATTGCTGGGCATGAGAAATAAGAACAAAGATTAAAAAAACCCTCAGCCCCACCCTTGTGTCTGCCTATTTCAAAGTGACAAAATTCATCAGAAAAAAATGAAAACAACCAAATTATGAGCATTTTATGTAGCATCCCCAAATAATTGTGCACCAACATGAGGATGTGGATTTGTTTGATACAGCACTTGTCCAGCAGTACAGCAATAGCTCTGTAGTTTATCCTCTCAAAGGAAAAAACTCTAATCATTCCTTGTCTTGTGTTTACAGTAAGATTCTTGGATGTATGAAGAGCAAAGATCTCCCAATCACCGAGGCAGTATTCAGTAGCCTTGTGAAAGGTCATGCAAGATCAGGGTAATGTTTATTTAATAACTTTTTTATTTTGTTTTCTTTTAGTTTTTCTACAATATAAAGTCATACTGTACAGAAAAATTACATGCTGCAGAGTAGTGTGATGGTTTGGAATAATAATAATGTATAGAAGACTGTCTTACACATTTTTGAAGCAAAACAGGGCTACTTAACAAAGGAAGTAGATTTTTCTTGTGTCTGAAAATGTTGAATTTCAAGATAAATTAGCGTGCTTTTGTACCGTTTGAAAAAGAAATTTGCTGCGCTTAATTTTGAACTTTTTCAACTGTTAAAATTGAAAGAGTATTTTAAGTAATACAATAATTAAAAGATTTGCACTTCAATCTTTTAGGATTTGCTTAGTTAAATTAACTTTTTTTTTATGCTTGTTGCAGTCTGTTTCCAATTCTAATTAATTTAATAAGGAAAGTTACAATAAACATTATGATGATTAAATCTACTGAGGGTCTTTCCTTTGAATTCTTCTAGAGATATGAAGAGTGCAGAAAATATGCTTTCAGTGATGAAGATGGCCGGTGTTGATCCAGGTCCAGACACCTATTTATCACTGCTGAATGTGTATGCTGAAACGGGTGATGCTGATAGAATCAAAAAGGTATTGCAAGTTTGAGTTTAAATACAGCTTGTTTGATCTTTTGTTCAGTTTAACTTTGGAATGTTTTATGTCCATGCAGGGAGGAATAATACTGAATTTTATAACTTGTTTCCTCCTAGTCTGCAGCAATTACACCATTTTTTTCCCCTGCATCTGAATAGCTGATTAACTGAAAGAGGTCTTGCACGTTTTGAAAAATACTTGTCTTTTGAGAATTGCCTTTCACTCTGAGAAGATACATTTGCCTTTGAGTGATTTAATAATTCTGGGGATTTTTAGAGACAAATAGTGGACATGAGATATTTATATATTTCTTTTTATAAATAAATGAAAAGCAAACCTTGATTATCCTGCTCCCATTCTGTGGTTCCCATTGAAGCCACAGTCTTTCTATAAAAATGAAATCTTTTTCACAGTTCATACCAACATCTTAGGTTTTCATGAAGTATAGGTAAGATAATGCTGCCTTACAGCCCTTTTGTGTAGCTGATTTTTTTTGAGTATTCTCTCTTACTTTTTTAAAAATTAAAGAAATATTCAGAAAGGAATTAAATAAGAAAATGGATTTGAGTTAAATAAGTAGTATCAGATGCAGAGGACCAAATCAAGGAAGAGGATGTGGGAAACATCACGCTGGTCTGTGACTTACAAATCTCCATCAGCCGACCTTCTTCCAAACACTTAAAAGAAGTCTTTTTCCCCTTTTCAGAGTTATTTCATTTGAAAACCATCTCACAGTGGGAATACCTCTGATGTTTTAATATTTTACTAGCTATTATAGAGAAATTAATATATCCCTTTTATCTTTTTAGAGTCTAAAGGTGTTTGAGGCCCTCTCCATATATCTTTGGTATTTTCTCTAACATATTCCATGCATCTAAATCCATGGTTTTCAAAAAAAAAAAAAAAAAACCACAAGCTTTTTTGTAATTTTGCTTTAAATTATTATTCTAATGTATCCTGTTTTGAGTTACTTTAAAGTTAAATTTATTCTGTTTTACAGACTCTAGAAGAGGTTGAGAAGACTGAAGGGTACCTTATGGATAGGGTTTTGATGCAGGTGATTTTTAGCCTCGCCAAGGCTGGCTATCCTCAGTACATTGAAGATATTAAAGAACACATAAGATTTGAGAAGGAATTAATTCCAGGTATGTCCTTGGTTACTACAGCAGTGTTTTGCTACTCAGGATGGAGAGGGAAAGCATTTTCTTCTTCTTTAAATTCTTTTTTCCCAACAACATCTGATGTTACCAAAAATTTTTTTTTTAACTTTTCTCTTGAATGAATACTTAGGGAAACTAGTATTTTTGCTGTTCGTTTGTGGATTCATTTGTGCTGCTTTAGAGCACGTTTTATAAAATTTAAATACAAACCAATTTTAATAATTTACATACAAAATTTAATCTTATCATTTTTTTAACTTCTAAAATTCATTATGGTTCTATGGGAATGCAGTAAGTGTGGAGTCTTTCTTCAAACAACACTGTTGTAATTCCTATTGTGACAGCTCTTTATGAATATCATAAAAGGGAGACTGAACACTGAATATCATTTGCTTTATCTACAGTGAAAGTCACTTCTGGATCCCAGTATGTGTAATCTGATTGATAACTTCTAATTATACTTCAGCCATTTTTATTTTTGATGTGTCCAAAAATATTTCTTTTATTTAGTATCCTTCTGTCATGCTGCAGTGATGATGCTTCTGTAGTTTTTGGCATGGTTTTAATGGGAAAAATGAATTTCATTGATAAATATAAATTATTACGGAAAAAGTAGTCTCACATTTGATTTTTCAGTCATGTTTAAAAGTATGCTAATGACATTTGTAAAATATTTATTTTCCTTGCTTTCACTAATTTTAGGAGTATAATGCAAAAATAGTTATGTGCACTTTTAAAATTTTGCTCTCTGTTTTTCATTTGCTAGATGCAATCAACCTGTGTTTGACTCTGATAACGCATGGCTTCGAAGATATAAGTTTCGATATTTTGAAGTCTTTCAATCATTTATCACGTGATGATGTGGACCAGGGTAGCTTCTTCTTGCAACATTGTGTAAACAGAGACATGGTATGCAGAAGAGTAATACTTTTTTTCTCAATATAGTAATAACAGCATATTTGTTTTGTTTAATGCAGATGTGAAGATGGCAAATGGTAGTTTTTTTGCACGGTTCTTAAAGAATAAAAGAAGGATTTTAATGTTTTGTATCAATTTGCATAGTAAATTGAAGTTCATGAAGCAATCGTGTCTGGCATGTGTAATATCTGTTTCCTAAACTGTAGAAGAATCTGACAGTGTTAACAGTTTGAGAAAATTACTTTTTAAAATTTTTTGCAGCCTGTGAGCAAGCTGAAGCAATTTTGCAATGAGTTAAAAGAAGCAAAAATGCACTCGGCACCATTACCGTTTATTTTGCGTTGTGCTTTGGAGGCCAAGAAATCAGGTACTCTTTTTGTTTAATTAGTTTACATATGCTTATTTAATTAAACAGTGACCAAGTACTTTCTCCTGTGCATGTTCTCAGCCCTGGCCATTGATGTGATGAAGATGATGAAAGAGGAAGGCTTGCCGCTCAGACCTCACTATTCCTGGCCGCTGTTAGTTGGGTTCCAGAAGGAGAAAAACCTTAAAGGTTAGTTGTCTGATAAAAGCTCCTCTAGCCTTATTGCAAACCTAGTGCACGAATCTCTATTGAAACATTGCTGTGAAATTCAGCAGACTCTGGAAGGTAAATGAAGACCTTGCTCCACGTCTGCCTTCGTTGCAAACGGTTTTTCCTTCAGATTGACTCTTTTTTTTTTTTTTTTAAACTTCCTTTCTTACTTAATCATGGTACGGTTCTGCAGATATAAAGTCTACCTTTGCATAGGAAGATGGGGGAGATTGTTTAATTATATCTTTAACTCTTCAAATTCTTTCTGCTTTCCCCTGGTTCTTTTTGCTCCTCTTACAGAGTTTACTCTTGAAGAAACTGAAATCTGAAAGAAGCCTTTAAAAGTAAGGTTATGTTATAATATCCCTCTTGCACTGCAGACCCAAGCCTTTTTTCAGGTCAACTTCTTATCATCTACCTGATAAGCCAAATGTGAGTTTCCTTACAATAATAAAAACTGCCAAAGAACTTAGTGCTGGATGTGTGAGCCTGACCTGACAGCACGCTGATTGAAGGACAGAAATGCTCAATCTTTGGGATTCTTAAGTAGGTTTAAGCATTTAGCATACTTTCCCCTGTTACACATGGGGATGTCTACAGGATATGAATAAGAATTGAACAAATATTAAATTTTAGAGTACAGTATCTAATTCTTTGGTTTGCGTTATTGGTAATTCAGAAAGAATGGTATTGTAAAAAGATGCTTTTAACAGAAGTACTTCCCCCTTGGGGAAACAAAAAACTGTCTTTTTCATCTTATCTCACAGTATAATGTGCTTTAGAATGAGATGCAGAGTTGTTAGTGTGACACTGGGTGACAAACAAAATGCACAAACAAAAAAAAAGTGCTTTTAGCAGACTCTTCATATCGCAATTTTATCTTAAATATACAGTCACATTCCAGTTTGGAAGAAATGCTGAAACAAGTATTCCCTAATTGTTTCTGGCTATAAAAATGTCTCAAGTCTTTTTCAAAAAGCCTTTGTGAAAACAATATTCAGTTTTTATTAACTCTTTGGACTCTGCTCCTGCTAGACTACTTCCCAAGTTGATCTTCTCCCAGGTTTTCAAATGCTTGAAAGTTGGATATTTTAAAAGTCTGGCAACATTGTTTTAGTTCGGTCCTTTGTGACTTCCTTTCCTTGAAGTACAATGTTGCCAAAAATAAGTAAATTTGTATCAGTGTCATACTTCTCTATGTGGATGCTGCTTACTGAAAAAACATGCTTTCTGTTACTCCATGAAAAATTTTACCTCACTAACACAGTTGTAAGACGTCAGAAGTATTTCTACCTTTAGACTTAGCTCCCAAAACTGAACCAGTATCTGACTGTCAAGGGAAACTTAAGTTGTCATCTCACCCTTGGTCTTTTGTAAGATCAGAGGTCGCCTTAATTTGGACTCCTACTGTAGAAATGGACTGTGCTTCGGCTAGTAGTTCCTCCTTGAAGTCATGTAAGCAAATTGAGAGGAAAGGTGATGAAGGAACCCTCAATTCTGGCTTTCTGCCATTGTCTAGAGAGCCTTTCTTTTTCTGTCTGCAAAGGCACTGGATACATAAACCTGTGTATCATTTTATAACCTGGTACTTGTTCCCACTTGACAATTCAGATTCAGACTGTTACGTGTGTGTGTGTGTGTACCTACAAAAGTCAGTGATTTTGCATTTCTTAAAATACGTAAGAAGATATCTAAGCAATTTCTTCTGCAGTGAAGAATCAGTTGGAATTATTCTTGATGCAATGAAACAAGTTGTCTTGTTCCTTCTCATGCGTGAGCTCAGGTTTAGTTTTTGAAATGTAATAACAAAAAAATGAGTAAAATGCAATCTACTATCTAAAAATATAACCAATACACTTGAAGGAAAGTAAATTGGGGGAAAAAAATGGACCCACCCTGAAATTGCTTCACAGAAATAATAGAGCAAAAAAACAATGCTGCAGTGAGAACCTGAAGGTGACAGCAGATAGTAAACGAACAGAATGGTGCTTCCTATAAGCAAAATAGAGCTGTGTGAACAAAAGTACAGATAGAGTCTGTAACAGATCTCATACCAAAATGAGGTAATAATTCCTTTTTCTACAAAGTAGTAATGCCTAGCCGAATGTGTGTAATTTTGCATTCCTGTATAGGTAAGGATAAATATGGAAAAGAACTTTGAGGAAAAACTATTACTATAAAAATCTGATAGGATGTAGACTAATCATTAAGGAACACAGAATATCAGCAACAATCTATCTATAACTGCAGGGTGACAAATGTCTATATCAGTATGTATAGTGTGACCCAAACAATTATATTAACTATAGTAGCAATTAATTGTATGTTTATCTAATGTTTATTATAGCAGAAGCTGACACTGGATATCAAAGGAAATTCCCTAGCTTCTTGTATTATGGAATTGACTTTGAAAGAAAAACAGCAGTGAAGTGGTGGCTAAGAGGAATGAAACCAAGCAAGGACATTTTTAAATATACTGTAAAGAACTTAACCACTCTGAAATAACAAACAACTCCTTTCAGTCATTTTTTGCAGGCAGATAATTTCAGATGGAGGATTCTTGCTTTTATGTGCATCTGTTACATAAGTTGATAATTACATATTTCCATAGTATTTATCTAAGTAAATGCTGTTAGGCTTTTAGGAATGGAAAGTGCTTGCAGGTTTTAAAAGATGAATATGCAGTAGACTCTTAAACTCTTATGGCACTGAGATTCATCTTGCATCAGATTATACACTAAAAACAAGAGAGCCTGGCATAAATAA
>NW_010261036.1:21885-27652 GCF_000690775.1 Eurypyga helias
ACTTGCTACTGTATGTCTTATAGGTCCCCTTTCATCTTTGTATAATCATGTTATTTTTAAAGACAATTTTTAGAAGTCAGTATTGTATTTCATTTTTGTCTTCTACCAGACTGTTGTTACATACACAAAGCATGGTTAATAAACAGTAATTATGTTTTTACTTTGGGAGATAAGAGTCTGATGTCTGAGAGGAATAAGGGTGGTGATTTCACAAAGTGACTGCTTGAAATACTGTCTATAGATAGACTTTTCTGTCAAAGAACGCTCTGAGTTCATCCAAAATTAACTGCACAGAAAGTATATGTTGGATATTATGCTGACTTCCTGAATGTGACCTCACTTCTCGAACTGGAGGGGTTTTTTGTTTGTTTCCTTAGAAGACTGCTTAAAACCCAATTTCACTGCTCTTGCACTTGTAGAAGTAGACTTAATTGCCCTAAAAATCCCCTCTGTTCTGATGGGGCTGCTTTAGGAAGAAGGCACATCTTAGAGTGGGAGGCTTGGGAGATGAAAGGTGGACTGGAACGCAAGTCTGACTTTTCACTTCTTGAAAAAGCAGCAAGTTGCTCTGCTCTACCACAGAAGTATTATGATCATCTTTTAATTAATCTCTTCTGTATTGGTTCTTGGATATACAGATTTGAGGCTGGAATTGGTTCTGTTCAGGAGTTCCAGTGCTCTTTCCAGTACTGACAAAAAGGAGAATATAACTTTGGCTGTGTTTTGTTCCCTGTTTCTGTCCTCTTTTCACTCAGTTATTTGATTTTAGTTACTCTGCTCCTACAGTCGTAACATCTCAGCTCAAGATCTCAAAAACCTGGTTTTGATCAAGGAGGGAGATGGCTGGAAGACTTCACTGTGGGCTTTAGTCATACCCAGTCTTCTGGATCAGTGGTCTTCTAAGAGGGATGTGCAAGGCAATCCACTGGGGTTTGAGCGGGCTGTTACTAAATAGAAGAATTATTTAATTATTTTTTACTTTCTGGTTTTGAGTGTGTTTTGTAAGTTGCATAATGTATCAGTACAATGGTGCTTGTATGTAATTTCTGGATAAGTATTAATGTATTGGGGATGTGCTCTCAAAAAAGTTTGGGAGGCCAGTGTTCTAGGTAAACGTGACTGTAGTTTACAGGTTAGTGTATTTTCCAACTTAAGGAGCAGAGAATTTCTGAAAGTTGACACATATAATGCTCAAATCCTATATTATGCGTGTATTGGACAATTTTGTAGTATTTTGACTGAAGTGGGAATGTTTTGTTGCTTTGTATTGTGGAAGAAACCTGATAATAAAGTAGTTCTGCTCTTGGTGACGTAGGAAATGTATGCAAAATTGTAATATACTCTGGTGGTTTTCATTAATCTTCTGTTCCCCTCAAAAATTGTACATCAGCCATCTTAGAAATTATGTGTGGAAGCTTTTTTTTTTTTTAAGTTTGCATATAGCCAGATTAATCCCAGTATTGTTACTGGTATTCCTTCTTAATCGGCATCTCACTGCTGCGCTGGTGTTCCAGTCTTCACGCATGCCCTTTCCTACTTCAGGACTGTGCCAGGTCATGTAATGTTTTTGTGACACATCTGCTAGGGAATGGGGATGCTTAATAAGCCTCTTTTCTACTCTGAGATACAAATTTGAACCCAAATGTCCCGAGTTCACCACACCTTATTCACCGTGGTGTCTGGTGCTTGGTCTTCAAACTACTTTCTGGTGATACACATGAGGTTATTTTTGTGAAGGTTTCAGCATAAGAGAACGTAAGTGTTTTCTGGAAAGTTGAAAACATGGAATAGAAACTAGCTGTCAAAATTTGAAAGGTATCAAGAAAGACTTACTGTAATTAATTCTTTATTCATATTTTTGCAGATTCGGGGCCAAAATCAGAGTTTTGTTTAAGGCAAACTCGAACAGATGATGCGACTTTAATCTAGTGTGACTTGCCTGCATGTATTTTCAAGTGCTCAAAGGGAATTCACATTTGATTATTTGCACCATAGTGCACTGCATAAAATATTCATGGAAGTGTCACTTTTCCATAGGTGGCACTCCAGGGCAAAGACAGGGACTTTGGGAAACTTTACATTTTTAAAGTAATAAGTATGAAATGCAAGTTGAAAAAAACATATGCTGTTTTGTACTGGTGTCCTGCAGCAACTGACAAATCCTTTTTAGACCAGCAAAAACTCATAATACCTGTATTGGTTTTGACAGGGGTTCAGAGTTTGCTAGCTAGGGTTGCTGCAAGAAGTTCCTGCAGATCAGAAGAGTGTGAGTAATTAAAAAGCATGACACACTCTAAGGCCCTACGCTCTAGTTGCTGAACATAAGGTTTGGTATCTGTTGTCTTCAAATGCGTATCTGCAGTACTAATACGCAGTCTGGTTGTGTGGACTGAGCTGAAACCTGTAGAAGTTACGATGTAGCTTCACTGGGGCTTGGGAGTCTCCAGTTGTCTTCTGAATTTCTGGTTTAAAACTGATGCGTTGATAGAGTTATCAACATATTTGCTTACACAAATGTTCTTTGTTTTAAACAAATCTGGAGACAAATCTTGAAAACTTGCCTTGCTAATTGGCGTTGGATACTGGGAATGAAGCTAAGAATGTATTATGTACTGACAAATGCATTTGTATCTTGAATTTCATTACGTACTTTACGCCAAATTTTAGATTTGATTCTTATGCACAATAATATTATTATAATATATCTATTCGCTTTGTTAGAAAAAAATTCTTGGATAGTTTGGAAAATGCTAATACACAGAGTTTCATGTCTTTGATAGTACAGCACTTGATGGGAAGTTTAGTAAATTGATTATAAATTTCACATTTAAGAAGTTTATTAGCACCTAAAATAGAAATGCAGGATTTTGCATGGCAATTTCTGGAAGGGAAATTGAGGAGACGTCCTTTTTTTTTTTTTTGAAAAGCAGCATTTATTTTTAAATACTGATTCTCAATTTTTCATTTTTCTAAAATACTTAGCTGTACCAATTCTGCCTTGACAGGTATCTTTGAGGTCCTCAAAGTGATGCGCGAGTTGGGGGTGGAACTTGATACAGAAACATACACAGACTATGTTTTGAAAAATTTTGCTGATAGTGAAACTGCCCGTGCCCAGCTGAAGGTGAGTTTGCATTTAGAATTCATAAAAATGATTGTTGCATGGCTTGTTTTTCTGTGTTCTCTGTGAAGGCTTTAGGTCCCTGTGCTGCTCTAAACTTGAACTTGGTATGATAAAGCCCAGTCAGAATATTTAGGTTACTTGTGAAACAGTTGTTGCACTGGTGGTTTGTTTACAGTGTCTTCCTCCTGCTGCTTTTCTTTCTCATTTCAGAGCTAACCAAAATATTTTGCTCGACTTACTAGCTTTCTGTTTCCTGAAGTGGAAAAATAAACAAACAGGATTTTTTTTTTTTTTTACTGGGGATGAGAAGTATTAAAATTGTTTCTGGTGAATTATTTTTTTACTTGCTGAAGGATTCAGAATTGCAGAGTTTATTCTGCAAGTAGGTTTACTTCTAGAGTAAACTTGCAGAGTTTACTTGCAGGGTAAACTTTGTTGAAGTGTCCCACCCTTTCTGCCTTTGGTAACTTTATCTCTTGCAATTGATTTCACTACAAAAGCTGGATATTTTCTCAACAGTAGCAACTTACTTGGCTAGCCATGTAGACTTCTGTAGACCACCTTCCGTGTTCTCAGCAGCTATCAATGCAAGAATGCCAGTGTCCTCTGGGAAGGGAGCGTTTAAAAATACAAAGTACCTGAATGTCTCCTCTGTGTGTACTTCCAGTGATTGATTGCTTTATCTCTAGAAAAATGACTGCCTCTTTGAAAGTGTTGGACTCTCTGTAGCAGAACTAAGATACGAAGCAGTGCATGGAAGACTGAACAATGTTCTTTCTCTATGTAAGTAGTTTTCATGTTGCATGTCGTTATGTCTTTGGCTGTAGTGTTGATTGGTTGTAGGCTAAGAGGGATTAAGATATGAGGTTTGAACATCCGCGGGAAACTTGAGTAAAACTTTTATTGGGTGATGCCCTCTATGATGAGATGTCAGACTGTTTGAAGCTACCAATTCTGCACAGCATATCCTGCTTAAATTATTTTTTAATATTGAACCTGGCCATAAGATACAAGATATTTACAGATCACAGCTTTTCTGTGATTGTGATAGGATTATGATCCTCCTGTACTTAGAGGGCTTAGGGAAACAATCTGGCTTGCACGAGGACTGTGAAGCCTTTGGTGCACACTTTTTTTGTTTATTTGTTTGCAGCATAAATTGCAACAGGCTGCTAGTCTTAACAATATGGCTCTGAAGTACCATAGAATTAATCAAAAATACCAGCTTCAAAGAGCTGATTGACACTGACATTAATTTGAAGGTGCTCTGCCGATCTGTTGGTCATGAAAGCTAGGTGTATAAATTAGATGGGCTAATTAGGTGATGAAGTTGTAACAGTATGAATTAATCCCTTTTAAGAGTTTTCTCCAAAGACTGTTTGGATGCTCAGTGCTTGCAAAAGTTAATAATACCTCATTGACCAAATATATGGGATGGGATGATTTGCTGGGTTAAGTAAGAATGTATATTTCTCTTAAAAATTATAAACAAATACGGTTTTTATTTGTGTAGTATAGTGAAACAATAATAAAATGCCTACATTTGGACTAAATCCAATATAGAAAGATCTCTTTTGATTTTTAATAACAATTTTTGTTGTCCAGGGTTCAGGGAAAAGGTTAAGCAGTCTTTTGCTGCAATTGTCATTAACTTTTTTATTCAATAAATATAGAAATACATAGTCTATACACCATGAGCCTTGTAAGCTGTTGCATTGAAAATGAGAATATTAAATGAGTAGGTGTTACTGATAAGTGATTTAATTTTTGTATTGGAGACTTATCAATTAGTGACTCTTTAAGATTCACCTTACATTCCGCCATTATTTTGTTTGTTCTTATTACAGAAAAAACCCACATTAACCATGAAAAATGAAGTACTTAAGTGAATTTTTTTTTTTTTGAAAGGATAACTATTTATTAGGGGCAATGAAATTTCTTCTGGAAAGTGAACGAAGTTTATTTTTTTTTCCCCACATGACAAAGTAGACCCACCCCTGCACACTCATTTTGGTTAACTGAAATAGTCAGGTTGTAATGTGTTACAAGGCACAAATACGTGTGTGCCTGGTATATAATACATGTGTATGATATCAAAAGTATGATACAGGCACATACAGTATTCTGTGTGCATTCTGTGTTACTGTCATTAAATTGATCTCTTATCGTGTATTATTTAGCTGTTGTCTGTGTGTTGAATTTTAATTTTGTAGCGGTATTTCTGTTTACAAAGACTAGGGTTAATAATTCATGGAGACATACCCAATTTCTTTTGAACCTGAGCTTTAAAGGAAGGTACTCCCGTAAATAGTTTATCAAGCTGAAATGAATGCTACTAAATCTAATTAGCACCTATGTAATGATAAGACACGGATATTAAACAGCTGATTTTTTTTTTTTTTAACTTGGCTTCTTTTGCGGTATTGCAAAGAGGGAAAAATAGATGCAGTATGGAAAATAGTTCCAAGATTGTCTCATCACTGTAGTCAGGGGAGGCGAAGGTTGGTTATTAATGCTGGTTGCTATCTAGGTGTATTGATTCAGCTTCTCATACCTATAGATTTCTGCTACTGACAAGATGAAAACTACGAAGCATCAGCTGAGGAATCTGGGCGCATAAGGCGGCGTACATGAGAGCCGCTC
>NW_010261036.1:27683-93307 GCF_000690775.1 Eurypyga helias
AGTTCCATTCCACTTCATTGTCAGCCTCTTGATTTTTCTCAGACTTGTTTGTTGCTAAGGAAACCAGGTTGCCGATTGTCAGCAGCAGCTGAGCATACTAAGATGCTTTTCTGCTCGTCTTCTTACGAGCAAAAAGTTTAATACACCACTGGAGGATGATTTGTATTGAGGGTTTCTTGAAACAAACTTCACCTGGCATTTTCAAACTAAAATAAATCTTCCAACATTTAAAACTTTTAATTTTCACAATGCCAAGAGTGAGGCTAAGGAGTGGTTTTAGCTGCTTGTTCTTGCCTTTTGTTTCCCAAGTTCCTACAGAGCTGGTGTTTTTATTTGAGTTCTCTTCTACCATATAGCATATTGCAGCCCGCGCTGAAAGGGTCCAGTGCCTTCAGGTTTTTACAGGGGTTCTGTTGTGATAGTGAAGTCAGATGATAGTAACTTCATAGAGGACGTAAATGCACCTACTGCTCTTATTTTTTTTCTTTGCTGGACCATAGTGCTGGAATGAGAGACAGTAATTCGAGAGGAAGAAAGTAGAATGATTTGGAATGTTTAGCCAAGCAATGGTGTAAAGATGAGGACATAGGGCAGAACTATAAATGACCTCTCAGGGACATCTAATTTTAAGAAATTTTATGATTTTGTGTTAAACCAATACTGTAAATACCAACATTTAGAACTGGTTTTTCTCCCTTTTTCCACTTATTTAGCTTAATCCAGTGGATATGACTTTAGATGGAACAGCTTTTTCTTTCTTGTCAGGCAATTTACACCAGCAGAAACAAACACTTAAGAAAGTGTCATGGTTGTGGGTGGTTTTCTGAAACAATTAGCAAACCATTTCTGTCTGGATCTTTTTTTGTTACAGTGCTAATACCTGAAATTTTCATGATTAAAATTGTTTGAGTTTTGTTTTGCTCATTGGAACATGATATTTTATTAGATCTTGTACTTTTTTAGGGGTAAGATGCTTATTCCTATTACTAATTCGCACAGAAGACTAATGTATTAACTATTGACATTAAAGGTAGTGAGGAGGGGAAAATCTTTCCATTTGATCCCTTTTGAAACGGAGCAGGTTTAGAGCTGATAAAACCAGGACTGTTTCAAATACAAATACCCTAGTATTTGAAATTTTGATTTACAAAGTTTGTCAGCATTTACTGAACTAACAAAACAGTTCTAAGGACACCCTATTTGCATGACCTACTGACTTCCTGCGGTTCAGGGATTTTTTTTTTTTTTTTTCAATGACTGTTTAGAAACGTTTCATTCATTTACAGTGTCTTCAGCAAGCACGCCTCCTATTGATATTCGTCAGTTTAGAAACAGCCTCATTTCAGGTTTTAAAAGGTAATGTCACTATATGAATACCTCTTTTGGCTTTTTGTTTGTTTGGGGTTGGTTTGTTTGTGTTTGGTTCGTTGGGGTTTTTTATTTTTCCTCTGTAGCAAAGTTCACTTTCTTTTTTGCCATGTTAAGCACAAGTCTTTCCACCTGATTCCATGTTCGAAAATATAAAAGTAGTGTTCCAGCTATAGCAGGTCTGAGGAATATCTTTGTTCCTCTCTGCTCTCTGGTTTCCTTGCCTCTCCTATATATGACCATACGTTTGAGGCATTATATATAGTGGATTAAAAAGAACTTCACTGTTCTTGTTTGTTCTGTGGTATTTGACAGTATATAAACTTCTTAGGGTTTATCTTTATTCACTTTTTTTTTGTTTATAAACCATTATGCTAATGTAAGGTTTTTCCTCAAGATTATCACCATTGACCATTGAAGTAAATTGTGCTACATTGCCATAACTTTGTATTCACAGCCATATGGTTCCATTTGTAAGGAGCGTTCCTTGCTAGTTTGCAGGATTGTCTTAAGATTATGCAAGTATAGGTAAATTTAACAAGCATTTCTGTCATTCACTGTTTGCCCCAGTCAAACATTTAGGACTGTGAATTAAGTGTTTCTGCAGCATACCTACATCACTGGGAACCAGAGGGGGTCACTTAATATTGCTCAGGACCAGAGTCTGAAGGCTGATTTTGTTGGCTTAAGTTACTTCCTAAAATTTTGTAATGACTATGAGATGTACCTATGTTTAGGTTGGATATTAGTAAAGCATACCAGGTGAATAAAAGAGCCTGAAAATAAAGCTTGAGGGTATGATAGGATAGAACAAAATATTTGTTCCTTTTGTAAAGACTGCAGTAAAATTTTATAAGTAAATGCTGGTCTCAAATGCTCAAATGAGCAGAATTTAGGACTGGTGTACAAAATTACAGGGAGGGTATCGACAACAGGGACACACAAACAGTATCAGAATCATAGGATGGTTTGGGCTGGAAAGGACCTTAAAGATCATCTAGTTCCACCCGCCCTGCCATGGGCAGGGACACCTTCCACTAGGCCAGGTGGCTCAAAACCTCATCCAGCCTGGCCTTGAAGACATCCAGGGATGGGGCATCCACAGCTTCTCTGGGCAACCTGTGCCAGTGCCTCACCACCCTCTCTGTGAAGAACTTCTTCCTGATATCTAATCTAAACCTCCCCACTTTCAATTTAAACCCATTACCCTTTGTCCTGTCCCTACAGGCCCTTGTAAAAAGTGCCCACCCAGTTTCCTTGTAGGCCCCTTCAGGTACTGGAAGGTGCTGTAAGGTCTCCCTGGAGCCTTCTCCAGGCCCAACTCTCTCAGCCTGTCCCCATAGGAGAGTTGCTCCAGCCCTTTAGTCATTTTTGTGGCCCTCCTCAGGACTTGCTCCAACAGGTCCATGTTTGCCCTGTGTTGGGGGCCCGGAGCTGGACGCAGTACTGCCACATGTCTGTGGCAGAATAGTTTATGGATTTTCGTTGTAGCTGCTCTTCTCTAGTAACTGCTTCAGAGTATTTCCATTCTATCTGCCTGATGTACCATTACTATTTCAGAGTCAAGTACTTTAGGAAATTGATGCATTTGATATCTGCAGTTTATTGTCATGCTGTCAGTGGTGGAGTGAGTTCACCCAGGAAAGCTTAACTAACCTCTCAGATAGCGTGTACCCATCTCCCTCCCTCTGCCGCGGACATACATTTGACTCGTTTTCAAATACAAGTGGCAGTAGCACAAAAAGAATAAATGTTTCATAGGCTTGAACCTCCTAAATAAAATCCTAAACTTCTGTGAATGCCTTCCAAGTTTCTGTGCAGCTGTTCAGACCGACATTTCCCCATATGAGAATTATAGGAAGATAAAATAAGGTCGTAAGTTTTTGTTCTCTTGTCTAGGTTAGTGCCGATTTATGGTTGTCAGAAAGTTAGAGCTTCTGTTGAGAATTTTGATGTTCTACAAATTTATAGAAATATATCAGGTTTTTTATACTTCAGTGAACTGGTTAACATTTGCTCTTTGGTTGTATCCTGATGATGTACAGAGAACTGTTCTCCAAGTTCTGTTGTGTTCTATGAGGGGAGAAATTTGAGTTTTCTATGTTTTAATTTCCTTTTTTTTAAACATCTGTTTATCTCATTATAGCAAACATTGTACCTTAAGTAAGAGATTTGATTACTTCCTTTTTTTGCATGGTATAAATGTATTTGTAGCTGCCTGTAGTTATGTGCCTGTACAAAAAAATCTCATTTTAATGCACAGGAGTCTTGATTTTTGCTCCAGCAAATTCCCCATATTGAGTGTTTGCTATGTAAAGTGCAACTCATTTTGAGTGAAGCTCATTTTCTTGAAAAGCTAAACAGAATGGAATAGAAAATAAAAAAGTAAAATTAGGATATGTTACAACATAGAACTAAACCTATACTATATCCTTTGTTGCATTAGTTATCTGTTTGGGTTGCTGCATTATTTTAAGGTTTTTAGCAGAAACTGGCCATATGCAGTATAGTAAAAAGTACATAACTACTATGTACAAAGTTGGTTTAAACAATATATGGCAGTTATTGTCTTTTAATTTTATTTAAATAACTTAAGATCCTCAGTGTTAATGATTTGTGGGGTTTTTTTACAAACGCTACAAGAGTAAAATCATTTTGTTGCTATTAATTTGTTATCCTTTGCTGCCCTCTTCAGCTCAAATGATGTACCGTTGTGGAGCAAGGTAAGCGGAGATGATGATAATGCTGTAAATAAAATCAAGTTCTGCAGGCACTGCATGCATATGATGCTTTACTGTAAATATGAATTCTGAGCCTGATAATTTTATACCTGATTAATTAGATCAAGACTTTTGCCAGCTGCAGATTGTACAACTGTATGAAATTGAGTTTTCAGATTGGACAGTTAAGTGTAATTGTGAAAAATCAAATGTGCTCTTACCATGTAGTGTAGCTTATGCTACTCTGATTTCTAGGTCAGTGGTGTTATAGCTGAAGGTAGCATATAGTTGTAGCTTCTGGAACAAAGCCTGCCATGTTGTGCAATCTGATACTGTTTGATTCCCTTTCCTGCCTTCCCACACCTAGTACTAATAAAATAATAAAGCATGATTAGGATTTTAAAGTTTCTGGCATATAACTTAGGAAATTGAAGGCAAAACCAGATAAAAGAAATCACCTGGATGAAGATGAGGGAAAATGCCCAGTTATCTTGCCCTCCCTGGTATGGAGTGCATTAGAAGGACACTGCAATATAATTTGGTTAATAAATTTTGCAGAGCACTGGAATAGGGGTGCTGGCAGGTAACTGCCTGGGATGTGGCTACAGGATTTGGGAAGGGATGCACTGTGTTTTTTGTCTTTTTTTCTTTGATACTGTACCTGCTGGCTAATAACCTAGTACATGGCTTCCAGTACGTTTTAGATTCTGTAAAGAAATCTTGAAATGAAATGGAAATTGTAGTTTGGAAAGTCACTGATTAATGATTTATGTAAGTCAGATACACCGTATGAGGTGCAGGGTTGTTTTGCATTTTACTACCATTTTCTGTTGTGTGAAGATTATGGTGGGAAGATGTTTTTGTCCTCTGCCTCTGTCCTTCCTTTTTGCATTTAAAAAAATAAGAGGAGGATAGGGAGGAGAAAAAAGGGAATCTCTTATCAGTCCTATTACGAAATTAATTTTGAAGGACTGTCAGAGTACTGGTGGTCTGCATGTGAAGTAGTATCTAGAGTTACTTCTGCTGCTCTCCACAATAGAAGAATAATACATGTATTTACACATAAATTTAGTGAAGACAACAAAATGTATCTATCTTCTAAATTAAGAAATCCCGACTTGGGAAATAAATAGATACTTAGCATAAGGTATTCTTTTTTTGTGTTCTCTGAGATTTGGTTCAGGAGGACTATCATGACTTTCTCGGACTTTACTGTAATTGTAGGTGGTTCTGTCTGTTGATTTATCATAGGAGGATGAGGGCAAAAGGAAGCTGTAGTTTAACTGTCCACAGTGTCCGTGGTGTGGGTAGAATGAGAAGTGATAGGTCGGGTATTCCATTGCACGTTTGTTATTTTACAGCTTTGATTGGCAATTAAAGGTGAGGGTTTCCTTTCTTTTGTCATTACTTAAAACTCAGCACTCTGACAGTGGGAATGCATCTCCCTCTGCCTTCTTTCAGATTGCATTCTAGAATCATGGCAGAGAAAGCAAAATTCTTGAAATCCTTAAAATCTCATTTTTTACCTAAAGATGATGATCCTTAAGAACAGTTAAATGGATTTTTAATGTCATGTAGCTTAGGTTAAAATGCTTGCAGGTAGGATGTGATGTGGGGTCTTTTGGGTAAATGTTTCTTTTTCTTCTGATGAAGCAAAATCTACGTGTTCCTTCAGTTCGTATGACTGATGGAACGTGTGCTAAATTTTGTCAAATGCAGTTTTTATGGACGCATATCTTGTCATTCAAAATTGCACTTATTTACAACAGCTGTACTAGTTATCTTAAATCTATCAGAGCATGACAAATCATGTTCCTCTAATTTCTTTAGGTATTTGCTTCTTTCAAAATGTATATATATTAAAAAAAGGCGCTGTATGGGCCAATTTTAGCCTTTCAGTAAATTGGAACATAATTGTAGCTTCTCCAGGAGTGACACTGGATAACATTTGCTTTAAGCGTCGTCTTATGATAGCTAACCTTCTGTAGAATGATACATAAACAGGATACTAGAGTGTCTGTCTTACAGCCATACCTCAGAAAGCATTTCTGTTTGCAATACTTTTTTCAGAAAAAAACATTATTTACAAAAAAACACTTCCTTATATTTCTTAGGGAATTACTGTGATGTGGTAAAGAATAATACTTTAACAGAGAAATGCTTTATTATTTTGAGAATTCAATTTCAGATACTATTTGTCCTTGCTTGCTGCTTTTGGCTGCAATGTACGATTATTCTGTCTTACCAGATAACAGAACTGTTGTACAAGGATGAACGTTATTGCCTGACGCCTCCAGGACCAACTGGTAGAGTTTCAATTTCTGTGATTGTAACTTATCCACAAATCCGTTCTTCTGTGTAATGATGGGTTTGAGGGATTACAACAGTAAACACTGATTGCTTCTTTTTGAAAGTGAAATTTGAAAACATGTTGGGTAAAATCCTGATTCGAATAATCAGAGCATATTTTGTGAGATCCTTGAGATCTTTTTTTAGACTTACAAATAAATCTTGCTGATAATGATTTATTTTTCTCAATTTATTGACAAAAATAGAGATTTAGAATGAGCACAGTATCAGTGCTCAAATACTTAAAGGAAAAAAAAAAGGCAGTTTTTCAGCCTAGTTTTATCTTTAGTAGTCCTGATTTTGTGAAGCACAATGGTACTTAACATCCCAAATCTTCTACTTGTAGTGTATTTTTTGGTATACTGTTTTTTGGTTGGTTGGTGTTTTGGGGTTTTTTTTCCCTTTTTTTTAAGAGGGTTTTGTTTGTGGTGTGTTTTTTTTTTTTTTCCTGTTGGAGTTGGAGGGGCAAGGGCCCTTGGGGAAATCTAATCTTTTGAAAGACAATTGCTGCTCTTCCTATTTGCAGCTATAAGACCCCATATAGTTTTACACTTGCAGAGATAAGAAACTTAGCATTGTTATCTAAAATCCCTTAGTCTTGATTTTCGTTTGCTAATTGGCAACTTCTTTAATATTAGTTGATCTAATGGTTAAAATATTTTCTATGTTTTTATATTAATGCTACTATCTTTAGTGTAGCTTAGTAATGGAATATAGTGGCTAAAATGTACAGAATAAATATGCAAAGTGTTAGAAATGTGTTTTTTCTTTTGAGCAATGACAAAATATTTGTGGCAACTATTTGGGGTAGTGGGCAGGAAAAGGGGGGGAAGGCCTTGGGCAGTAGCACTTCTGTCACACAGTAGTGGAAAAAATAGATTGAAGTAAGATTCTGTACTGAAAAGCTGTCACTAGGTCTGAAAATAATTAATATTCCTTTCACTCACCAGTTAGATATGTGCTCCCAAACCACATAATCTCTATGCCTCAGTGATCATTGTTGCCATTTCAGAGCCTCTCATCAGGGTGACATCTCACACCAAAATGATTTCTTATAAATTAATCTTGATAACATGACAGTCTCAGTAATTTTAGTGGAATGCTTTCTCTTGTTTTTTTCCACAGAAGCTGTTGGCTATTTTCTTTATCACTTGATTGACAGCATGAGTGACTCAGAGGTACAGGCCAAGGAGGAGCGTTTGAGACAATACTTCCATCAGCTGAAGAAGATGGTACCATTTCATTTTTTGCTACATAATGCCTGTCCTGCCTGACATGTATCTATTAGATTTGAAATTGCTGCTTTTAAGTACAACCAGACCACTTCTCAATGACATGCAAGAGCTGGAGACTTGAATTACGTCTGAGATAATTTCTGTTAGACAAATTTCAGTTTGGTTGTGTTTCAAAACTCATACAATTTTTTTCCCCCCCCTCCCACCTCTTCGTTCAGAATATAGTTATCCCTGCAGCCCACTACAGCGGCATTTGCAGACTGCTGGACTCCTGTCAAGTTCCTGAATTAATTAAGGTCTGTGGTTCTGTAGCAATTACTTTGGAGCTAAAAAATGTAGTATCTGTATTCTGTGAATATATTCTCCTTTGCAAAATAAAGATCTTTATGCAGTAATTATATGCAAGCCTTTTAACCTTCCCGTGATTTTTCACTGTTGAAGCTGTTTTCGTTTCATATGTGAAATTTTTTGAGGGTTACATTTAATAAGTGCTTTTTCAGGTCAATATAATAATGCTGCAGAAGGCAGCTTTTTTTTAACATTGCAATTATATAACTAACTTGAACATTTTTAGTGTGGTATGCTTACCTAAAACTTGAAATTTTTTAGGGGGATTAGTGATATCTTTGTTTTACTACATTTTAGGACGCAAAGTTACTGCCTCATAAAAAATTCCTGTCTACAAGCAACATTCCAGAAGTAAGTAAATTCACAGATAGCTATGCTTGTTCTTACTGTAATAATAATGTTTCGATATGGGTTTTAGATGAAGTGTAATCACTAGCTTTCAGATCATGGAAGTATATTAAGGTTATTGAAATCTACCATTTCAAGTTCTGAGGTTACTTTGCAGAGTAAGAATAAAGGCTACCCAGATTTTCACAGACCTGATACTTGACCTTGGAGTTAGCTGACTTTTCATGCCTCAGTTTCCCTGTCTGGTAAATATTTTTTTGATAGTTCTAGTTAGTTAACAGTCGTGGTGTGTGGCTTAGTTCATGCTTGTAAATTACAGTGATCCACTTGAGTGGCAGGAACCATATAAATCCATACTGCTTCTAATGGTGGAGTGTCAAGTCTTTACATCTCTGATCTGAACAGAGTGGAGATGGAAAAAGAAACAGGCTTCTATTCCCTACTTCCCTGAACAAAGAACTGAGTACGAGAGAACTAGTAGCATTGACCTTTGTAGATATGCTGTTTAATGCCTTTTTTTTTTAATTGCATTCTGACTCAAATCTTCAGTTAGTATGCACTATTTAAACAGATAAAAGCACCTTAAATTATTAAAATATTTCTTGTAGTATGAAAGAGGAGAATTATTTTGGTTGTCTTTAATAAAAGTGATCCGACAAGTTGTTCGGGGAAGGGTGTTTTTGCAATTGATGTTGTTTCTGTTACCTCCATTTAGGGTGCTAAATCTGTGTCTGCTTTGGAGAAGAAACTAGAGAAGCGAAAAGCTGAAAACCAGCCTATTACAGATGTCTTGAAACAACTCATACATGCTCTTTGTGAAGAAGAGGTATCTTAAGCAATGCAGAGATAATGGGAAACACATAGCTATATTTTTAAAGGGACATAAATGACTGTATTATAGAAAGACATGGTTAAGCAAAGACAAGTGCAGTGCTTGAGGTTTCATGGTTTGATGCTTATAAATCAAACATAAGTGCAAAAAGCAATTAAATCAAAAGGTTAACTAATTTCAGCAACACCTTGAATGGCATGTTTTGGGGTTGCTGAAGTTTGTTTACAATAATCTGCAAAGTGAATGATAGTAACAGCTGTGATAGGTTTATCATACATGCCAAATGTCCTTTCAAGCCATGGCTCCGGTCTCTTATATCTAGATTGTCAAGCAACTGATACATGCACTAGTCATTTGCAATTCAAATATTACTAGGTTGTTAATGCAGGGATTGAAATTCCATTTTCCTGCAGGAGGAAAGCTCTTCTGAGATAAAGGGTCTCTTGCCTTCATTCGGCAGGCGTCCAGCTGTAGTTTACATTCATTTAGTGTGTGTCTGTAATTTGTGGGGTATCACCACACTTTTATTCAGTTTCTTGTTCAGTATGATCCTGCCTATAAAGCTGTATATATAGGAATGGTCACAGTTGTGCAGATGATAGCACAATATTCTCTACTGCTAAGAATACAGTTTAGAAAGAGTGATTCTCAGCTGTCTGTCTCTATGATTTTGCATATGAAATAAGGCTAGAAGCAAACACCATTTTAAGTTCACAGTGGTCAAATGTATGAATAGGAATGTATAAAAAAAAAAATAAGCTTTCTATGGGATCCCTAGGTAGTTTCTTATTCTTTAGAAAGTAGTTTTGTTGTGTGTTTGGCAGTGTACCAGGTGAAAATTGTTACGAATTCTAAATAAATACGAACTGTTTTAGAATTTGGGTTATTTGTGTTTATGGTGTCTGTCTGGATTCAAAACAAAAATAAGACTTATGTTTTATGTGTAACACATGGAAATACAGAATATGAAATGTATATAGAAATATAAATGCAAAGCAAGAAAAATTATTTAGAAATCTACTCTCAAGTTAACCTAAACGTGTTTTAGAAAAATAGTAATTTCTGCAAAATAACTTTCACTCTTGAAATTTGCTGAAGCATTACAGCATTGTGTTTTCAAATGTGATCATACACTACTAAAAGCACTAAAGCAGTCATGTAACTGTACACTGAACATAGAACATATAAGAATCATACTGTCATATTGACTTTTCCTCCAGTTCACATCTTTGCTTTGTTCCTTTTTTAGAATATGCAAAAAGCCCTTGAAGTGAAAGCCAAATATGAACCGGACATGGTTGTCGGTGGCTATGCAGCCTTAATAAATTTGTGCTGTCGACATGATAATGTAGAAGAGGCAATGAACCTGAAAGAAAAAGTGTAAGTACACCGGCACTGAAACATGTCACAGAGATTTATGCTGATACACAGACCTTGTTGAATTAAGTAGGTTGAGTATTAACCCCCTCATCCATTTTTAATTAGTTTTCTCCACCCATGTATGTGCATTTAAAACAGCCAAGGATGTGGGTTTTTTGAAATAAAAAATTTCCTTGGTAGAATTGAACATCAGAGGCAGCTACTTTTTGTATTCAGTAATTACTTTTTTTTTTAAAGGTAAATTGCTGTATTGTTTTTGTTTTAAACATACATAATGTCTGCATTGAAGTTTGGCTTAGTTTAAGGGGGGGGTGGTGGCAGAAAGGTACCTGAATTACGTGTTAGAAAGCACCTGGTATGTTTTTAGAATATGCTGCACCTATATTGTCTTTAGAAAGCAGTGTTTTTGAGGGATGTTGTTTTAAGACTGACAACAAGCTTTCTACTTTAAACTTTGATTTTTCAGAGCTTTTAGCTTGGCTGAGAAAATGAGCTTGCAGCTAAAACATGCTGTTCATGACTTATCCCCAAGCAAATTCTTGCAGATACCTATTTGCCCCTTCCCTTTTTGCCTTTGGAAGCCTTCTTTTGGTGTGATGCTGCAGTGAATACAGGACAAGTCCTGCGTTACTTTCAGGTTCTCTCTCTCATATGTGCTCACAAAGTATTTGCCGTGGTTTTACCGTTGGTTAGCAGGCAGGTGCTCATTACACCTTGCTTCAAATTACGTGAAATGATTGAGCTATGAATATCAAGGAATTTGCCACTCTGCAAATAACGGCAGTATATTGGTTTTGGCTGTACTACCGCTCTCGCACAGTCCCCGTAGGAAGCTTGCATGAAGTAAAATTGAGTCCTCCAGTGGAGCTTCACTGCAGCAGCACATTTTTACTGATCTGACTCAAGTGTAGCTTAGTATTGCTAGGAAGAGTGGCTCTTCGAATGAGTATAAAAAGAAACAAGAGAGAAGGAATTAATCTTAAAACTTGCAGTAAAAAGAAATCAAATGCATAACAGGAACTTCAAAGCAGTAGCTTTTAACTTGTTACGATAGGAGAATAGTTTCATATTCTGTATCGAAAAGAATATAGCCCTGCCCCAGCCATGTGGACTGAGTTGTCTTCCCAGGATTCTGGGAAATACCTTAGTTTTTGTAATAACCACTAAATAATTTATTAAACCATTTGGTTCTTAAAAATATGGCTTTCGAGTTTCGGGGGTGGGAAGGTGTGTGTGAAAAATACTTTTAAATCACATTTCAATGGTGCGTTTTTTAAAGTAACAGTTTTTTGCTTTAATATTTACTATAACTTTTAGCTCTCAATGCTCTTGTTTCATTATGTAGTTTAAAAAATAAGTCTTTAAGCTGAATCCATAGAATGTGAACTTGTGTTGTTGATACCATTCTTAATGTTTTAATTTCTAGCTTCCCTAAGAACGCACCTGTTGCTCTTGACACTGGGAAGTACGTAGCACTGCTAGAAGTCTTAGGAAAGCATGGTAGACTAGAAGGTAATCCATTTGCTTTCATTGTGTGCTTCTGCTATATAATAAAGGTATCTTGCCTCAAGAATAAAAATGTGAGTTGATATTAATGGTATATCATGTCCTGAAAAGTGCTTGAACATTTTGCATACAAATTTGCATGTGAATTCAACCAGAGATGCTTGGACAGTGCAGGCCATTAGTTTTAATGGATTGGCAAGCTTGTCATTTACATTTGCACAGCTCAGTGCTTTTTGCATTTCTGCAGCTAGTTTTTATTAGCATTGCTGTTTGGATTGAGTTTGAAGATCATGACTTATGGCACAAATTGCGTATGTGCCTAGACTAATGGCTTTGTTTTTGCTTAAGAAGGTCTGAAGGCTGAACATAAAACCCATAAACATAACCTTCTCATAGGAGCCAAGTACTGCAAAAAATCATTTAACTTTATAAAAAGTATATATTTTTCTGTTAGTATTCTTTCATGTGTTTGTTATTGAATTTTAGAGTCAATCTGTCAAACTGCCTGGAAATTTTGGCTTTTAATGAGTGTTCTGCGAACTGCCTATTTTGTATTTCTAGTTGTTTGCATTAAGCTGTTAGCTCTTTAATTTCTGTAATTTAGTCTAATATAATTCTGTAATTTACATGATTTGGTTGATCTTTAAAAGATCTCTAGACTGTCATCAACTTTTAAAATGTGATTCTGAATATAGAGTTCTATGATTTTGTAGACGACAACACCATAAAAGCATAGTCCAAGCCTAGACACAAAAGGTTAGTTTTATGGAAAACACTGTTCAATAAAATAAAAAAGCTAATGGAATCTGTTTCTTTCAAGATCTTTCTTTGAAATTTGTCTTGGCTGCTTATTAAGCTTACTGATAGGAAAATAATAAACAAAGCTGATTTTTTCCAAATCATAATAAATCAGATCATGACCACCTCTACATTAAAGCAGTGTGAAAAGATTAGCTTGCTTTTAAGAGCATAAATGTCCCTCGGAAAATAAAACAGTTCGTAAATGTAGCCAAATGTAAAGTGGTCAAAACATTCTGTCTATGCAGTAATTAAGAACATTATAAAAATGCACTTATTCCATATAGCAAAATGTTTGTTTCTGCCTTACTAATGAAGCTTAATGAACCTAATGTTTTAACATGCAGTCTGTTAGAAAGCTTTCATTGGCTCTCCTTGGCTAATTAGTATCGACACAGCAAACAGGCCCTATCGGTATCAGACCATTAGTCTGGCTGTATATACAGTGTAAACATATCTTTATTATCTGGCCTCGTGACAAGCCATCTGCTGAAGAAACAATGGAGTGATTTAGCAGATGTTAGCATTGAACGATAAAAGCATCCATTTAGGAGAATCTTGCAGCTATAGGGCAGACTGTACAGGGTTATGTGGTGCAGAGTGGGCACACAGTTCCTATCTATAATTTGTAGTCAAAGTTGCAGCAAAATGATAAAACCATGCTATTGTGGATTTATAATTGTAGTCTCGTTTAGAAATGCAAGTAGTAATTAACTTGAAATCGGCATTATACGCCAGAATTTACATTCAAGGCTGTTTTAAGCGGAGTTTGTTTTCCCTGCATGAAATTACCTAAGGGGCTTTTGTGTTGTTTCATTGTAGATGCTATTAACATTCTAACAGAGATGAAAGAGAAGGATGTTCCTATCTCAGACAGAACAGTTGCATCTTTTTTCCGCATTCTTAATGCTGCTGCCATGCGAGGTGAAGTTGAAACAGTGAATCGATTACATGAGACCATTGTGAACCTGGGGTTGGCAGAAACTGCTGTCCTTCATTCCCCTCTGATTACAGTTCACCTTGAAAAGTAAGCTATGTTTGGGCTTCAGATGAAACAAGTTATGCTATGAAATTTATTTGCGTTACGTGACCTGTGTGTGTTACACAGCTGCACGTTCATGTTTGAAGCATGCACACATGCACGCACATACAATACTGGAGTGATCTAGGAACAGTAATGAATGAATATATTTACTTCAGTTCAGTAAATCCGTTTTCATCAGTTATACACCATGTCATGGTCGCTGGGAACAACAGCTGTGTTTTATGGACACATCAGAGAAGTGGCTACATGTTGGAATATGCTTATGAATTAGTTGGTTCTAAAGTGTGTTTGACAAGATAGCTATTCAGAGCATGATAGGTGTAGTCTCAGCTCTTGTATGTGTTTACCCATCAACACAGTATTATTTTGCTGTGCCATCCAGTACATCTCGGCTGAGTTGGAGGACGGTCGTTGAACACTGGATTATGTGTAATTCACATAACTCAAATAAGTTGATGTTATTGCTGATAGACTTCTATATTGCAGCATTTAAAATTCCAAGAAAGTACTGTCTGGTTTGTCTATTGTGGGGATTTTTAGTTTATTTTTTTTCCCTCCATGTATACTTTTAATACCATTTAGTAGAGAAAAGGAAGTTCATACATTAATTCTGACAGGAATTATTTGTAATTCCATGTGTGATGTTCCTTTGCATAAATTTTCATTATGAGGTGTAAGATGTTTGAGTTCATGTATGTATGAACTATATAAAAATTTTTCCTACTTAAAATTGAGCCAAGAGTTACTTTTTCCTTCCTTTACCACATGCACAATCCTTTGATTTTTTTCTGATGTCATTTATGTAGTTGCTGGATTTTAATCTCTTGCAGCTGGAGTGATTGATCAGTTTCTTGAAGTTTGGTTCATGTATATGAAATGCTCTTGTTTTAAATATAATACCCATGAAACAGGTGATTTTTTTCATAGTATTGTGTAGGTCACTCTGAGATGCATATTAATGTTTCTTTTAACATGTAGAACGTTTTAATTCTTTTAAGTCTTCTGAGTATGTAACGTCTGTGTAATGTTTCCTGTAGTCAAAATTCTTCTCAAAAAGATGTAACTCTTGGTAGATTGATGTATATTTATATTCTCTTCTAGAAATAGTATTTAGTGTAGTGGTCAACAGTTAAGAATATAGTGTATGTCTTTTCAGTCAGCAACACTGCCTTGGTTCCATCTCAAGAGAAGGCAGATGTTTATGGAAGTAATTTAACTGCAATCATATGTAACTAATGTGTCGGAAAAATATCTGATATGCTTTGCAGTGTGCAGTAAGAGCAGCTGCATTTTACATAATTGCTTTATGCACATTGACATGCAAGTTGTACATGGTGCTGCTTGGGTTCTCGCCACTTCTGAAGTATATGATGATGTAAATAAGAACGTGATCATATGTGGGTGCAAAGGAGGGCGGAATAGGGTGTTATTTTAGTTTGATTCCACATTCTTTTGGATTATAAGTGGTAAAACTTTCCAAAAAGTTGTTTGTTTGGCTTATTTTATTTTTTTTAAATAAAGGGACTGTTGATGAGACTAGATTTTTAAAGGAGAAAATAATTCCATACTCTAAGACTATATGGCTACAAGTCATTGGTACTCAGCTCTATAACTCTTGTTATATTTCATATACATAAAAACAACTAAGATCTTCTCCTATGAGTTCTTTGCTGCCTTATGGATTCAAAGACTTGCTTCCTCTCTAGTGTCAGACAGAAGAGAAGGGGAAAGCTTTTTCCACATAATTTTCTTGGGAGAAATAACTGAATTTCACTGGGGTTTTTTTGTGTGGGGGTTTTGGTTGGTTTGTTTGTTTGTTTTTTTGTCTAAGAGATGAGAGTTTTTGAAAGTTATGAGTGACTGAAATAAGTGTTAGTAATTTCTTGCAGCAATGGTGCTTACTATTTGTCATCCTACAGCTCAAGTATCATGCTGAAATGCTGTCACTTAGCTGCAGGCCGCCAGCATGCCTCTGAAATTAGCTTGGGGATGTTTTTTAATGTTCCACAGCAGTGGTTTTGCTAGTGTTTTGTGTTCTTCGTTTGTGTCAAACTTTTTAATTGCTTGTAAAGGAATCTGTGATTTGCTTTTGAAGATTTTGGCAATTGTAGGTGTAAAATGTTTTCATCTGCCCCTTTTCTCAGTACTGAGTCCTGAATACTCTGAAATTCTCGTTAAGTCCTATTGCATGTTAAAAGTGACAATTTGCAGCAGTGTGTGGAAAAGAAGAAAAATTGTTGATGATTAACAGTGTAATTTGACAAAAGCTAACAAAATCTAGTATTTTACTAGAATGGATATTTTGCCTTTAAAATGCTTAGAAATCTTTAAATGCATAACTAGAGAGAGGACACATACTATCTTGGTTTTCTTTTACCTTGAGTAAATTTAAGGGGAACCACTCTCCTGCTTTTAATTGTATGATTTTTATTTATGACTGAACAGTTTCTCAAGATGGTGAAATCACATCAAAAATTGAGACAGTTGAACTGTGGAGTCTTGGTCTCTCATGGAAGGTAGTCAACCTGCCTTGGGCAGTATGACAAGAATCTTTCTTTCTAAAAGCTGCAGGGATGTGAAGGACTTGTACTTTTCCTTATAACAGGTCTTACTTTTGAAGTGGTTCCTCCAGCTGACAGTAGTTGTAAAACGTTGTGTTACCTACAACCTATGAAATTCCTTACAATTTTAAGGACTGTAGTTTTGGCTTTTACCTTCTCTACCAGCTGTCAGGGAAACCTATTTGAACGTGAGCCATTTTTGCAAAATCGAAGAGGCTTCTAAAGTTAACCTGCTCTTGCGCTCTCTGACACTTTGATGATACCTACTTGCAACATGATAAACTAACAGATGTTGTAACTACTGATGACTTTTTTTCTTCTAAGACAGCTACACAGTCCAACTTTCGTACAACCCAAAATAGGAATACATGTCTTAAGAACTTCATGTGGTTCCTGTCTTTTCATTAACCTAAGTTTGTTTCTGCTCTCCTTGAATAATATCGACTCCGAGAAAAGAAACAAAATGAAACATGTTTAGCTTTGAAATTAACTCCTCCCTACATCAGAAGTGCTCTTAAGCACAGGGAAGAAAATTTGCAGGGAAGCTATGAAAACATTACGTTACAGACTGTATGAACAAAATACTGGTTTAAGTCAGTGAATGCAGGCAGTTAATATCTATTTTATCCAATCGAAAGTCTATTGCTGGTTTGTGTCAGTGTATTTTAATACAGCATTGTCCAGTAAAGCAGTGTGCTGGTTTGGGATTCATCTTATATAAACCCATTTTGTTTAGTTTCTTAGGAAGTAGACAATGTGAAGCAGTGCCTTGACAATTTTTCTTCTGTTTTTCATGGAGTTAAATTCACCTGTGACTTTCTTTGAGATGATTCTGTAGCACATACAAGTTAATTGACTTTTAAATTTACTTTTAAAAATCGGCATCTTCTTAAATTAGGTGATATTTTCATTGGGGGGGGGAATCTTCAGTGGTGGGAAGGTTTTCTTCTAATTTTTAGCGGCTTTATTTCAAATATTTGTATTAAAACTCTTCACGTGTTACAATGAAATTAGGGATGTTTGGCTCTCTTACTCCATTATTGCAATTAGGAATTTAGCATCATCACTGCCAAAGGACAAAAGTGTCTCATTTGCCCTATGGGGACAGGACAGTGATAAGATGATTTTTCGTCAAGGATCATTGGGTCGTAATTAAGTTACATTCATGGCTATTGCTTTTTGAAGGATGATTGGTAAATGACAGGCTTCATGTGCTTGGTACGGACAGTGTTCACTAGGGTTTTTTCTCCCTCTGTCAGAAAATCCTGTTGAGTCTGATAATGTAAATGTGGCATTTTATTCTGAACAAAAGAGCAGGGAAATGAGCTATCTTGTCTAATCATTCAGTTGTTTAACACCGACTTCCAGTTTAGACTCAATTGGCTGGAAAGCACTTGACATGTGAAGTTAGTGCTGTTCCGAACGCATGTTTGAGTAAATTTTAAAGTAAGTGACAGCTAAATTGTACCTAGGGAAATTACAAAGCCTTCAACACAGTTAATTTTTTGGGGAGGATTAGTTGTAATTGCAACACCAGTCTCCTTGAAGATTCCTTAGTATAGCAAATGAACAGAAAAACATTTAGCTCTTTCAAGAGCCCGTTCTCTTTTAACAGAATAATTTTTGTAAAGCTGATTGTACCTTGCTGAATTGACTTCCCTCTACACTAACATCTGCTTCAGATTTGTAGAGAGGGATTTGTTTTACCAGTCTACCCACCACCCCCACCCCAGAGAGTCCTTTTTTTCTTTCTACCTCTCTAGTGATTTCAGGTTTGAGAGCTTTTCAATCAGTAAACCCCTTAGGTAAATTGCCACTTCACTAAAGCTTTATGCATAATGTTGCAGCACTTCATTCCAATTAAAATCAATATTTGGAGTCTTATTTTTATCAGGCAGACTCTTTGGTTGAGAAAGTTGTTTATTACAAGTAAAAGGGTTAGATTTAGTGCTACATTCTTGAAGCAAGAGGGGAGTGGCTTGTCGAAATTGAAGGGGGATGTTGTAGCTGTGCACGTTATAGCCAGCCTTGCCACTGAGTGTGTTCTGCAAATACTCAAAAATCTGAGTAATTTAGTCCCTTCCAATATCTTTGTGCGAGTAACATTGCCCACACAAATAAATCGGAAGATGTGCCCACATATCTTGGGACTTTGTAGTCATCCTAGACAGAAACCAAATGAGTCCAAAAACTTAAGTATCTTAACCTTAGCATCAATTTAGGTGAAAAATAATACCAAAGTAGGACTCTTCTGGGATTACATAAGGGCCAAGCATAATACACAGTTGGCTGAGACTCATTTTGTCATTCAAAAATAATAGTATATCTTTTTTTAAAAGAACAAGTTTCAGTGAGAGGAAAGAACACACCTAATCTTTAAGTGGCACAGGTATTAGCCGTGGACAGATAATATTTGTGAGTGACTTAAAGCTGTAGTATCTGGCCAACTCAAAATGAAGCATGGATCATCTCTCTTCATTTTAAATACTGTTTTGTCCAGACTGACACTGGAAATCAGATTTTTTCCAACATGGTTCTGAGTATATGGGCTTTCTTTCTTTTTTTTTACTTGATCTAAATTAATTAAAGAGTAATTTTGGACCAGGTGTTTAATGTAGTAGTGTAGTAAGTATCTTTTGGGAAGATAAAAGGGTGTTTGGCAGGCATAAGTTTGTACAGAAAGATTGCCAAATATTTTCAGATGTTTGGCTGTTTGTAAGCTAAAAATCCTTATGTCTAAGGAGCGTTTTCTTAACATGTGGAAAACCTTTTTTGTGCAGTTCTTTTTTTGCACTAGTGAGTCATAACAATAAACACATTAAAATGTTACCTGTACTGAAAATTTGAAGCCTACACTAAGTTCCTAATTTTTATTGTACTTTCCTAGCAGGATGGTAAAAACTGCTTACAAAAGTAGTTGCTGGTACTTATGTGGAATTCATTCCAGTTTTTGACAAGAAATACTGCAGGTTGTTGAATAAGTTGTATTAACTCCAGTACACCCATAAGCTTGATGTTTTTTTCTTTGGAGTAGTAGAACAAACAATTTCTTTGTAGGGGCTGAACTTTTATACCTTTTATTGTTTTATAGCTGATTGTTGCCAGTTTTATCATTTATCTGTTTTATAAACGCTGTTCTCTAGCAAACTGTGGATGACTGGTTGGTTGCTAGAATGCAACAGAACAAATATATCAGATTTCGATAGATTCAAAACAAATGTCTAGTAAACTAGTATGTAACGTACTGCCCTCCTTAGTCGCAGACTTGTTCAGATGCCTTTGGGCAGTACCAGTAACAAGTACAGTATTTCCAGTTTTATCTCAGTTCTTTGCTGACTTTTTTCTTTGCCTATACCTTCAGAAGTATATGGCTTCAGAAGTATACATTTAGAGACTAGAAAACTCTTAATGTTCCTGTTTGAATGACATTCCAATTATTCATTCATTTATTGATAGCTTTGACCTAAAAACAGTCACTTTAATCCTTTAGGAATACAGCTGAGACAATACTGTGGCTGTTTGAGCTTCAATGTGAAAAGCTAGATTTATCACTGAAAACTTTAATTTGAATGTATAAATGTTGTTGTGCCTCCTTAGAAATTGAGTAGTTTTTTGTAAAACTGCTTTTTTAGATGTTAACTGAACTTGCATCTAAAGCAGGAGAAAAATACTGATTATATGAAGCTTTATATCTGTCTGTGGTAACTACCATAGTATTTCTCTTTTATGACAGTAATCTAGCCTGCAACATCTACTTGCAGTTTTGAAATTAACCTGTAATTTAGTCTTCACCCCAAATGACAAAAATTCAAATGACTCCATGGGGTGCCAGAAGATGCACTGTAAACAGGGCTCAGTAAGGGGGATAAGGTAGAAATCCATCATCTTAACTTCATTTTCAAAATGCCAGTATTACTGAACAAAATTAATTCTTCTGTCTTTTACTCTTAAAATTTTTAAAATAGTAGCTTAGATGAAGGTAGTATATGGTAGGTAGTCTAGATAGTTCATTCTTTGAAAAAGCAAAATCTGTGTTCCACGAGAAATGCAGTATGAGGAGGGGACATCTGAATTTGGCTTGTTTTAACAGTAATAACTCAATTTGTTAAGGTTTGGTTGATCAATACTAAAGTTGCTTTAGAAATGCAAAATCATTATTTCAAGTCAGTTTTGTTATGACCTTCAGCTGCTGCTAAGTGGGGGTTTTTTTGACATTTTTTTTGTTCTGATTCGTTTTGTTTTCCTTTGCCTACTTCTACCACCTTTATTTGATAAGCCTTTTCAAATCTAAAATGCAGTCTTGGCTACTTGCTACATTTTGTGCATGTCATCTTGGTTTGCTTCAATTTCAGTTTAAACCTCCCCCTTCGAAAAATAACTTCACATATTGTGTTTTTCTGTTAACAGTGTTTGGCATTGTCCTCTGTGGGTTTTGGTTTGGATTTTTAGATAGGGTTGTAATCCTTTGAAAAAGGGTCTGCAGCAGATAATTTAGTTCTGCTAGTTGCACAGTGCAGAATGTTAATTTATATTTGTTGTTATTTTAAATTCCAGATCTGATTATTTTTATGGCTTTTCTGTTTTGCATTTTAGCTATGTCCGCTTCTGAAGGCGTTAATACCATATACACAGGGAAAAAAGTTAGCAAAGGACTGTGACAACAATGGAAATGTTGTACTTGTTACTAGTATTTACTGCTCAAAGGCTCCTGAATAAGTGCATTTAAGGAAGTTGGCATCTTGTGCACTAATTTACTAGTACCATAGATACGTGCTTGTGCCATGGCTTTGTGTTATGGATAGGCCAACATAAAATACAGTTTGGTACCTTTATATATTGTTAAATTAATTGCAAAAATCACACTATTATTGCTGAAAACATAATTGGATTATGACCTTTGTATAGGGTGGAAAAATGCTAGCTCTCAGTTGCAATTAAGTGGAAATCAACAGATGATTTATAGTCTGTTATGATACAAAACAAATACAAAGTAATTTAAAGAGCTGTGGTCAACTTAGCTAAGTCTGGAGATCTATACTGAAATAAAAATCCTTTGGAAAAATTTCGAAGAGCTTAAAAATTGAAAACGTCTAAGCAGAGACATTTGGATTTACTATAATGTGCACAATATTACTTATTAACAAGAAAAATAGAACTCAATAGTCTGTTATGATACAAAACAAATACAAAGTAATTTAAAGAGCTGTGGTCAACTTAGCTAAGTCTGGAGATCTATACTGAAATAAAAATCCTTTGGAAAAATTTCGAAGAGCTTAAAAATTGAAAACGTCTAAGCAGAGACATTTGGATTTACTATAATGTGCACAATATTACTTATTAACAAGAAAAATAGAACTTTTAAATACAAACTGAAATTTCTGTGGAATTGGGGTTTTGTCACAATAGTAGATAGCAGAACTTAAAAATTTTACTTCAAAAATTAAGTGCATCCAGTGATGAAGAGTGTTCTCACTGTTGGTTAATTTGGAATGAACAGTGGTCATGGAGTCAAAAATTATACAGCCAAGAGGTATAAGCATAAATCTGTAGTTTTGTTTTCATTTCTGTGGCTGTCAAGCCTATGTGGTGTGTGTTTGTAGGAAAACCTTTACCTGTTGTCTAAAAATAACTGTAGCACATTCACTCTTGGTTTATAGACTGCTGAATGAATTTACCTTAGATTTGAAAATTTGAAGGAAGGTTCAGCATGCACTGCTCATGCTTGGAAAGTTTGATTGTTTTTACTCTTGTTTCCTTCCAAAAGGGATGACATGCCTGCAGCTCTGGAAGCTTTAATGAACTGTTACAAGAAGTATGGTAAAATTCTTCAGCTTCACAACGTCTACTGTAGACTGATAGAAAAAGGAGACGCTGATCTTCTGCAGAAGGGTCAGTTGGATGTAGTCAAATGCTGTCTGGTTATATGGAATGTTTTCTGGAGGCTTTTTTTCCATGATTTGTATATGATTTCTTTCAATTGAAAGAAAAAAAAGAAGTGTTTCTATGTGTATTTTCAGAGCACTTAAGTGATGCCTTCGTTCTTCAGATTCAAAATTGATATTAATTTTAAATGTAGAAGAATCCCAATGTTTGGATAATACAGCATCAAGCTCTCAAAGATTAGTGCTAATACTTGTTCTAGCTACGTGTATTACTGTTAAACAACTTAATAGTAACACAACCCTATAGTAAAACAACATCTCTGTTTCTCAAATAGTTGTGCAGCTAAAAAACCCTATATCCTAGCCCTTTACAAGTAGAGAATGCCAATATGTAGTCTGTCTGTTTTGTTCAAAGAAATTCAAAAGGTAGTGCAGATAAACAGAAAAATATTTTTAAAATGCACAACTGCAAAGCGACAACAAATTTTATAGTATGTTGCAATCATTCTGTATGTTTCAAAATTAATTTCCTCATAGCTTATTCTTCGAGATTTGTGATGCCTGGAAAATATTAGTAGTAATATCTGATGTATACATTAAAATGCTTCAACATATTTAGTCAATTAATGAGTTTTATTCTGTCTTTAGTTTCAGATTTCATAAGCAGAGAATATGGTGACATGATGGCTCTTTATGATCTCTTCTTCGCCTTCTTGCAAACAGGGAAATACAAAGAGGCCAGGAAGGTCATTGAGGTGGGATTTTAACTATAGTACTCTAATTGTGCAGCTATTTAGACTCTTAATTAGAAACATTTAAAGTTTTTAACCTTTAATTAGACTTGTTCTGATTCATGTTAATAGAATTCAATCCTAATAATAAAAAGCCTCGACCAGCTTTATTTTGTATAATTACAGTTCAGAAGAGAGAGAATCTGTTGTATATTGAAATTGTTTCCTCACTTTTTCAAATTCACTGTTATATATCAAAATGATATTTGCATATTAAATATCGGATTGTGGAACAATTAAATTAAACTGGCATTCCAAATCCTCTTTCCGAAGGAATTCTTTGTTCTTAAAAGCACTGGAATTTAATTTGCTGCAGACCATGCTCAGATTTATTTGTAATGCTTGTCTACAAGTTAATCAGCCAAACAAGCGCTGTCTGCTACTGTTTGGCATTTAATTTTGTATTTCTTCTCTCTCTCTCTTTTTCAGGATAGTAAGCAGCTTATAGGAAGTGGTAGGTGACAAACTTGGTCTATTTAGGATTAGTATATTTTATCTAGACTTGATTGAAATTGTGCTTACTGAAATTGATAAGTCAAAGGGGCAGCTGCAGAGTCTGCCCAGATTGTGATTATTTTTCTTCTTAACACAGTTGTATGTTTTTTTAAATGCTGCATAAGTTTTCTGGTTAATGTGGGGGAGGAGGCATCTTTCACAAAAAGTAACGTTTTGTCCTCATCGTTTTTGTATTACGTACATACACAACTCTGTAACCTAATTTTGATCTTTTTTTCCTTCTTAAGACAAAGTACGCTTTTTCCCTAATTTCCCCTAAAATGTTTGAAATACCAGTTATCCCCACTTGAATTATCTAATAGAATTCTTGCATTTAAAAACATCATAACTGAGGACAAACTGCTTGTTTGTCTGTGGTGGAACAATACTGTCCTGCTGCGGGGTATGTGGAAATTGCCAGGCACAATGTTGAAGCATTGATGGTTTTGTTCTCAGAGGGTTTTTTGGAGCTCAAAGTCTTATAATAGAGAAGAACAGAAATACCAGTATCTGACAGAAGATGACACTGAGGAGTTGAGTTTTTATGGTGATTAAAGCCTATAGTAGGTAAAAGGAGGAAATCTGAGAATTGGAAGTAAAATTAAAGCTAAATTAATAAGACTGGTACTTGGTGTGATTTAGCAGCTGTTTCTTTGATACCGGCATTTAATTTCTCAAAAATTACGGGTGGCTACAGTTCTCCGCTCATGAATAGGATAGTAAGCAAATTACAGATTGTTAGGGCTTTGAAACCTTTGTCATTTTCTTAATAGGTGCCAAAATATCTCTGCAAATACTCAGTATCTATCAGAAATTATGTGGTCTGTAACCACAAACAGACACTTAGGCAAAAAATCTGAACACTTGATATCTGGAGATTAAATGGAAGTTTTCCTGGCTCTTTATGCTATTTAGAGTAGGTTTTCTTGCTCTTGCCTTAACTTCTGTGAAGTATGAATAACAGCTTTTCTGTGTTGTTGAGGAAAAAGAGGTTTTATATTCTGGAAATGGTAGGACTATAGGAATTTAGATAGGAATAGTATGCATGTATTTTACCAGTGGAAAAAGTGGCACAAAATCAGATACTACAGTGTGTTATACTTTAAGTATGCTTTTATTATGTAACAGTATGTTAAGTGTTTTCAAAGCTTTTTTTTCCACAAGAAAGGGCGGGGGGAGAGGCGGGAAGAGAATCTTAAAATGGGCATTTTGCCAAAGAAAAACAATAACTTATGTTGTTTTAAACCACGAACAAGTTGCTGTTTGCTTTTTTTGTTTGTTGGGAATTTAAAGCCTTAATGAATATATTGTGGAAGGTGATACAAGGTGTATAGGTATCCTTTTCTCCAGTCCAGTGGTTCTTGCAACTAAATCACTTCTTCATCATCTCAGATTGGTTTTCTATTTTCCTTTCTCGTGAAATAATATTCAGTAAAGGTGATCAGTTGGTGCCACTTTCTCTCTTTAGATGCTGCTGCATGTTAGGCATGGATTATGTTTCAGCACCTACTTACGTACTGCTGCTTATGGTGGCCAATTGATTTTAGTGATATCATTTGTTTTAAAAGTATCTGTGGAATTAATAAAGAGTATCTAAAAGGGTAGTAAGAAAGTTGAAAAAAACTTTCCTGAGGAGGTAAGGAAAGGAAGACCGTGGAGGATGTGGTTGTTTAAAGTGGGGTGTTCCTCTTTGGAGATTGCTGCCTCTGCTTGCTGGTGCTGTTTTTGGAAGTCAGAGGTACACTAGATGCTTATGTGAAACTTAGTGACAGCTGCTGCTTTGAAAAACATGCAACTCTCAGCCCCAGGAATAGGAAAACAACTCTTAAATCTCAGCTTCTGGTGAAATGCAACTGGGTGACAATAGTGGGAAAGGAAGAATGGTAAGATTTGAGTGAGACTGTAGATGTCACAAATCTGTTGTGCATGCAAATACCTCTATAAGCTCATGTTGTAGGACACGGTCATAGCAAGAAAACGGAAAGCTCTGGGGCTCATCTGCTTGCTGGAAGGGCAGCAAGACCAAGCAGAGAATGAACGAAAAGAATGCACCTGACAGATAGCAGAACAGAAGCATGTGCTGAAGTGGTGGTGTCTCTTTAGAAGCGATGCTAAGTGGAAGAGAAGCTGTGATTGAGAAAACTGAGGGGTGAAATGCAGCCAAG
Source organism: Eurypyga helias (assembly GCF_000690775.1). Lineage (NCBI taxonomy): Eukaryota > Metazoa > Chordata > Aves > Eurypygiformes > Eurypygidae > Eurypyga > Eurypyga helias. Next base: position 53,507 of record NW_010261036.1, read on the forward strand.
TTCTAAGGCTTTGCAGAGGAGGTCGCAGTTTGCAGTGTTGCTAGACTGCCTTGTTAAGCTTTTGAAAGTCTGTTCTCATTTGTTCTGTGGCAGGTAGCGAGAGAAGAAAAAGCCTTTCCCAGAGGCAGTGCCTCCAAATGAGGTAGCCTTGGCTGCTCTGTAAAGTGGAAGTATTCTATTCTGGCTGTGCCTGGAGAATCCTGAGCCCTTGAAGTTATACTGGTAGATGCTTTTTTGTTTTCCATTGGGAACGATTCTACGATTGGGTGCTGTAGTACATCAAAGAATGATTTAGTCTTCAGTTCTTAATTGCCCCTCAACTAATAAGTTAGCTTTTGTCTTGAGTCCTTCAAAGGTGATCACATCAGAACAAAGTTGTGACATCTCTCTTCTTGTCCCTTACCATAAGGTCACATACTAGCTTACTTTCCCTTGGAGTGGTGCAGCATGATTTCTGTGTCATCAGATCTAGCTCTAGTTACTTAGGATTTTTTTCCTATTTGGAAAGGCAGTTTAAATTGCCTTTTTCCCTTCAGTTTTGTTTTTCATTAAAAAAAAAAAAAAGACAATAAGTCAATTCATTTTTACTTTAAGTAAATAAGCCTACATTAGTTTTTATGTGGTTTGAGAAGAGGATATGAATTTTAAATAAGTAGGATTAGGGAAAAGGTACCTTCAAGAAAAAAGTTTTCTTTACCTGTCTTTCAAAACATTGTCTTACTTTGGAAATATCCAATCATATTTTCTCCTGGAGAGAGATCTTACGTAATTCTTCGTATGTGTTGCTCCAGATAGTATGGAGCTTTAAAAGTTTCCCTGCCTAAAGTAATTAAACTATGGTTGTCTGTCATTTTGGTCCGGTTTTAATTATTTGTTCATCTGTGGATTCTGCCCTGGGATTTCATACTTGCAGCTGTTTTACCTGCCTGATGGCCGAGTATTTCTAGACTCACCCTTTTTCCTTCATTTATTATTCATGCTGAGTGCAATTATCAAAATACTCTCTGAATCTGCATGTAATTAAGCCCGTGTCCACGCTTGGCTTTTCTGGTAGAGTTACTAAGACATGTACCATTAAGAACTGTAACAGTCCTGCGGCAGGCGTTCAAGCAAGCCCTTCTATAAATCTGTTTAGCAGAAGTCTAAACCATGTTTTCATTTACACCTTTAGCCATACTTTGGCTAAAGTATGCAAGGGTTTAAACTGGTGTTAAATCTATTTCTGCACTGTATTGATAAAATCATGACACCTTAATCTGCATTTCATTGGACAACAAAATACTTCTGAAAAAAACCAAAACAGGCACCATGTTAAAAAAGGGTATCAGGTCACTGGTGTTTTTAGTGAGGGGCTTATGGAGTCCTCTGATAGGAACTAGGAGTTGGTAGAGATGTTCAGCTCTTTTTGCTGTTGGGCAGATGATTCTTGAAATCTTTCCAGTTCAAATCACATCAGCTTTTAAATTTAAAATTCTTCCCTCAATGAAAGTGTAAAAGCTCTTGTTTATAATTTTACTGGGAATGAAGACAGAGATGTTTACTGTGTTTGGGATACAGGGAAATATCTCAGAACTGTATGGCAAAATTTTTTAGTAGAAGACCAACCTGTACAAGTTTGCTACTACAAGAGGAGCCTCCCTTGAAAATGGCAATGCATAATGCATGGAGTCAGAATTCTTTTAGTTGGATTTTAATTGTGTGATAACTTTCCTCATCTTGCTCTCATACTAAATATTTATATTTAACAGTTAAATATATCATAACCATATCTCACATATCTTAAGACATTTATGTGAAGACTTGAGGGTACAAATTGTTGTGAAATATTTCAATGAAATGTGTTCCAATGTGAATAAATGCAAGAAAAGGCATTTGCTGCTGAAATTCAAGACCTGACAAAAGAACTGTTTTGGGTGAGTTTAGTGTACAGGAATATATCTATCAACAGATGTCAGGTTAATTCGGGAGGTAAATAGATTTAAGCAAAGAATTGTGACATCCACTGTCAGCAGACCTCAAGATACTAGTTGCCATTGGATTTAATCTGCCATAAAAACAATGAGAGAATATTTCTACTCGATATTGAGAGATTACAACCTTCTTTCATCCAGATTGCTTTTTTTAAGAGTCTACATCATAAAATTGAGTCTTGCTGATTTTATGCTGGAGATAAACTACTAGGAGAAGATGGTTTCTTGATTTGTGACAGCAGGATTTAGAGTTTCTTTAATGTGTAATTTAATGATGGTTATATCTAGTGTCTTAATTTACCTACAAAGACTTATTTTGGTCCTGATGAGGAAAATTAGAACAAAATTTAAATGTTTGTGAATGCAGAATGCAAATGGTATTCGATAACGGCGGTCTGAGATTGAGGAGTAGTTTGTAGGGGGTGTAATAGCTTTTATTAGAGTAACTGTATACAGCTGAGAGGGAGTGGAAAGGATGAAGAGCTTTTAGGCAAGCAAGCCCTATAATTACAGGAAAAGATTAATTTTTTTTCTTACTACTGAGTCCTATTAGTCTAATAAAAGCATTACTTCTTATGAAACTGGACTCTGATACATCTATTAGTGAAGTTGGAATTTGTACCTATGCATGTGTGTATGTGGGTTAATAAAAAAATGGGGTGCTTACTAGTTCAGTGCACATTATTTAGAAGTTCTTAAATACGGCTTTCTTAAAGGAAAGGAGTATGTTTCAAATAAGTAAATTTGGAGATGTCTACTGAACAAATTCCTTCCAGAAAGTGAGAGGGGTGTAATGTGTTTGGAATGTGGGATCATGGTGAGAGCTGTGCGTTTGCTTAGCTCCAGGGACTTTGTGTTAGAGGGAAGATACTACTGAGTTTTATAATGCTTTTTTGTTTCATTATACAACATAAAAACACATTCCAATGTAAAGAGAAAATTTTTGCTGTGTTGTGAGTCTAGAACATCCTTGAAGATTTTGTTTTGAGGATGGTTTTTTGCATATTTTGGATGTCACCTTTTCTTCCAGTGTGGTTATTGCTGTGAAGTTCTCTTATTGTCTAATGATTTTTTTTATAACAGTACTGCATAATTTCTCTTGGAAATCTTACTGATAAACGTAGGATAGTCCAATAGTACTTAAACATACATCAATCTCAGTTGTCAGGAGTAAAGTTGTAAAGCTCTTTCCTATTTTTATTTTGGTGGTTTTGGAAAATAATCAATTTTCTTTACATTTTTCTCTATGTCTGCCTAGTGTACAGCAGCATATATTCCTGTTTATAAGTGAAATAAATAAAATCATGAGTATTTACTCAACAGATACAAATTGTGTTGGTAAAGTCAGTGAACTATGTAATTGACAGAAGCTTTGAGGCTTCAGGAAGAAAAAAACCAAACACAGCAAACAAACAACAACCAAAAAAAAACCCAACCCAACACCTATAATTGGGTAGGTTTTGAAGGTATAACTTGCAGTGGAGCATCTCATGGTTCTCAAAACTCTGATGCGGCACTGGAGTATTTGACCTCATTATCAAACATGAAATGTAGTCGTGTTGAAGGTTCACATGTAATTGTGGTCAAGCTTTCATACAGCTGTCCCTTGCCCAGCAAGTTGTGCAAGTCTCCAGATGTTTCAGATGAGCTTCTCATTAAACAAGCCAGTATTATGGGGTTGGGGTGTGTTTAGTCATTGCTCTTTTCTTTTTTTTTTTTAAGAGAAATCCCATCTTAGTTGTGAGCAGTTAGCAAGGCTTTCTTTTGTTCAGGAATAAAGTGAATGAGGATATCTTTCTGAGCCATCAACAAAGAATTTTAAATCCACAAGAGCTAAACTTCTTTCAAGGTGGAAAATGAACTTGTATACTTCTGGTGCATATACACATGTAGCTCTAGGGTTATCCTGGTAGTACGGTACTTAAGGAAGAGCTGAGCTAGAGAGAAATGTGTTTTATTAGATAGCTGATATGATTGCAACAGGAAAAATGCTTTTTGATGCACAGATTGTTTCCAGGTCCCTCAGTCTTCAAAGCTGCATCTTTTATAAACCTCTCGACCGTTGCATAAAAGTTGGTGTGTTCAGAGCCGGTAATCAGAACAGTCTTCTGTATTTTCTGTATATCCCACTAAGGTACTTCACTTACATTATGCTGTGGAGAGTGTAATAGAAGAAATAGAACAAAGGGGTATACTTGTTTCATACATATGAACAGTGATTTAGGGTTGTTTAAAAAATAGTCTTAATATAAACGTTTTAGTACTTTTTAAGAACTATGGTATTGCTATTTGAAGGTGAAAGAGTATTCAATAAGAGGCAAAAATGTAACGGAAATGCAAGCAATTTTAACCATCTCATCTGTCAGCTACACTGAGATGGCTGCCTAAAGTACAAAACCTTTGTATCTGTATATTCTTTTAATTACACCTACTGCTTAGTAGAACTGAGGACTTCTGCCAGGAGTTTTAATATAGGGGAAGGTTCATGCTTACATACAGTGTTTATATGTTAAAAAACTTTATTCAAGTAAGTTGCCATGTAAAAATATCCCAGGCTTCATTGAAGCTGCATGGATTTTGTGAGATTTTCATAGACATTTTTGTGGAATCAGGGAAAAATCTGTCTTTAAATTAACAACTTCCCATCAAATGTTCTATTTTCAATGATGCTTATGTTAGAGCGAGCTGTTAAAAATGACATACATCAGTTCTTATAGCTGTCTGTTCAAGGCTGTCTGTTTGGAGGAGTAACGCATTTTCTTGCAAGACATTGCTTTGGCATCTAAATCTCAGTAACTGGTTCTGGTACTGGTAACATAAGTCTGTTGTGGCTGCTGATGTAACTCATCATGAAACATTCTTCTTCCTTTAGCAGCATTAGCTGTCTCTTATTATTACTGGCTCCTTCAGCTGCAGAGAGAGGAATGAATGGATCTACCTGTCCAAAAAATACCATCAGAAAATGCAGCATGTATAGCATTTATAAAATTTGGCTGTTTCTTTCCAATATGTTTGGATTTGTGATTATAGTAGAATGTTTCCCGAAGAAAAGATTGAACTTTGGGCAGAAAATGTAAGGATTTAGGAGAAAACATAAAACACTTAAGGAGGGCAGAGTTAAACTTGAATGGTTAGAATTGGTGTGTTACAGTGAACTTATACTGTAAAAGGATAGAATAAGTTGTCCAGAAAATGTAACAATTATTCAGCCAACCACTGCACAGTAGGAATTTGGGGAAATGCAGTGTTGAAAGGTTCAACAAGTCATCCATCTTGGGTCACATATATGCCAAATGAATAGATAATTACACATCCTAAGCCAGCTAGAGCAGAAGTGGTATTCTTTTGGGACATTCTCAACATTCTAAAAGACGTCTTTTAAACAATACCACAGGGCTTCTGGTCTGTATGTTGGTTTTTGTGCTGGTTTTTTTCCCTCTAAGTTTTGTGTTTAAAGAGAGAAAGGTTGCTTTAGGCAATCAGATAGAAGTAAATAAGTATTTTCCATATGTCTTCTGTGAATTACTTAACTTTTTAAAAAATGGTATTGGTCTATTAGCTGTAATAGGTACAGAATGCTAATGTACACAAAACTTACTTGAATGTTTCTATCAGTATTTAAAAATATGGGAAAACGCCAAATAGATGGCTCTGGCAATTCAGTATTTTCCCAGACAATGTGTTCTCTTTCAGCTCTACTAGATAGAAATTAGCTCAGATACAAGTGTTAATACAGCATACATTCTCCTGGTGATTGGAGACACCTGTCTGAAGTGCCTGTTTCTAGGAAGGAGAACAAATCAAATGCTTTCACCATGCTACAGCTGTTGCGTTCATGTGATTTTTGAATGCTGCTTGGCAAAGGTTCTTCTGAAGATGCAGCTTTTTTCTTTTTCCTTCTGGTTACTTCTCCTTTCTGTGTGTGAAGGTATAGGATCAGTGTGTAAATTAGTGTAGGGTTTTATGCTGAGCCTCAGAAAGACAGTAACAGATGCGATCAAAAGTCACGTGTGGAGCTCTGCTTAGTCTGGAGAAGAAACAGTGGAAGAGGAATTATTATATATACCACTCATTAAATTAATATTAAATTGAGAGGATAGAGAGTTGTGCCTTGTCTTCCAATACAAAATCTAGGGACTTCAAATGAAGCTAGTAGAAGCTAGGCTGAAAACATACAAAAAATATTTTTGTTGTTTTCTGGAGAAGGTAGTTGAGGCAACCCTTTGACAAAAGATCTTATGAATGATAAATCTTAGAGTGTCCCAGTGCAACAAGAAAAGCTCATGGAAGAGAAATCACTTACGAGAATCAGTGTGACCCACTGAACCTCAGGTAGTTGGAGACCAAAAGAGCACGAATGCGGAAGTATTGCTGGGTGTTCTGTCATTCCATATGCTCCTATAGTCACTGTTAGAGAGAGGATAACAAGCTAGATGAACTTTTGGGTTGGTACAGTACAACTGTTTTATATTCCAAGAGAATGTAAAAGCCAAAAAGCCTTCCTGTTTAGTTTATATTCTGCATTAATTTTTTGAGTCCTCAGTAGTTGTTTCATTCTTTAAAGCAGTGAATATCTTAAGTCTTAGCATGGGTTTTGGGGGATTTGTTTGTTTGTTTGTTTTAATTTAATAATAGATTTTTTTTTAGTCCATTCAAACAATATCAAAGTAATAAATGAGAATTTGGAAGAGTAATTAGACCAGCAGGTTTTTACTTAATTTTTTTATTCATTACATTTTTGATTCTGTATAGTAGTCTGCTTTATTGTAGAAAGTCTGCTTCCTGCTAAATGCAATGTTTAAAATTCCCTAAGATGGTAGGGGATAAGCTACAAATATGGACTATCAGGCAAGCCCTGGAGATTTAGTTAATCTGACCTAGATGTTCTTTTGATGATTGAGACCTGCAGTATGTGAAAACACTTCTCAATTTCAAAATGAAGCACAAGGATATCTGTTGTATAACTCAGCTGTCCTTGTAGTGACAGACACATCAATCATTCCTGAACAGGAAAGGATTTACTATAAAAAGTTTGTAGCTTTGGAGCTGTTGAGTTCATTGGCATTCGGATCAGCAATGATATTGGAAGTTGTAAGTGAATTCAGCATTTGAATTTTACCATGTCCTAAAGAGGATTAGCTACAAATGCAGGGGACATACTTTTTTCTTTTTCATTTCCAAGAGCTTGTTGTATAAGACGTTAATTCTTGACTTACTTCTCAGCATATTTTATGTGAAACTGCTTGGTAGCTCTTAAAAAAGCACTGAACAGGTACCTATAGACATAAATAATTGTGGAGGAAAAAAAGCAGGTTCCTGGAAGGCACAACCGTTATATATACCACTTCTGAATACTTGAGAAGCCACTATTTTTCTGTAACCTTTTGGGTTGAGACTATTTTTATAGTACAGTTAAACACACAAAGAAGATGCTCCATGTTGAAGAACTGCGGGGTTAATGTCGTATTTTTTAAAAACCTTACAATGATTGCACAAAATGGTTTGGATGATTGATGGGATTGTGTGGCCTAACATTTACTCTGCAGATCACTGTTTCCAATATATTTAGCAGATTTTAGTAGTTTTGGCTGAAGTTTTACATGCTGGTTTTCTGGTGTGCGCTGAATTATTTCAGAAAGATGTGATCATAGTAATTCTGTGCTTGGAGAATACAGGAAAAGGAAATTATCTGTGTTAAAAATAAAGAAGGTAAATTGACTTTTTCAGTGGTATTTGCTTCCACTGTTTTGGAACTGAGACTCAAAGACAACAGGTTTTGTTCAAAATGCCTTTTTTATGTTAAGTAGTGTTTAAATTTTGGAAGTTGCACTTCATGTTGAAACAGTAGAGAGGACTTATAATATTAACAGCTAAAAGTCTTCAAGAGACAAAACACTTGTTTCTCTGTAGGGATGAACAGGCATTTCCTTAGAATTGCTTTGAGCTATATGAATGTGAGTCTGGGTACCTGAAATGAATCTTCTCTGTAAATGATCCTTGTGCTAAAACAAGGGAGGATAAAGAAAAAATTTAAGTACTCTGTGGGAAAGGGAATGTGAGAGGTGAAAATAAATGATGGATGCTTTGCTCACAGGTGTTCTGTATGACTTTTTTTTTCGATAACGTCAGATGTAAGTACTAGCATGCCTGTAACTTTTTTCTTTAAGAACTTTGAATTTTCCTATATGTATTTAAGTGAAGGAACAGATATTTTTATTTTGGTCTGTGGTGCTGAGAAGGTACCACGTGGTAGTCTGTACCAGATGGAGTTTCCAAGGATTGAAACTGTTCTGAGAATGTGTATTCTGTAGCTGTTGTCCACTCGAAACTACAGAGGAATGAATAAGCAAAGGTTCATCAAACCAAGGAAAACCAATAACAGAAAACTGTGGCACGTTAACTATTGTCCCTTGGTGTACATGCACTTAAGAGCAAGCCTTTGTTCTAGGGCAGGAATTGCCTTTCTTAGTGTACCTGGCATCTGCATTGGCAGCCATGATACAGTTGTAACAGTTACTGCTCTGTGAATTCCTTTTTTTTCTTACCAAGCAAGAGAAGTTGATATCTAAAACCACTGTTGTTTGTAGGTATTTATAGTTGTAAGGAAGTGGTGAATGTTAGGAGAGAAGAGGTACCGAATGCAGGCGTTGCGTTTGAGAGGCATGGTTTTCTAGTTCTTAAGACACTGTAGTGGTGTTGAATATGAGCATTTCATTGTGAAGATAGTTTGGAAACATTTGGTGTAATTTTTGCCATGAGTAATGCAAATTGTTATCGTGGGTAAGAGCAATATTACTCAATTACTGTGGTGATAGTAAAGAAACTGAAATGTTAAATATCTGAAGTGTATTTTAAATCAACTCTATTGGCAGCGTTCAACCAAAAAGGAAAAAAGTCTTGAATAAAATGAATTCAAGTTTTGAGTTTCTCTAGCTTGATTATTTCTGAACTTATGGTCTCGAGGTTTCAAAAAATTCAGGTTTCAAAAAAATACAAAAGAAGAACTATGAACCTTTATTATGAGTGCATGTATTATGTCTACATTTCCTTACAATGTTCTGTGTGAAATAGTGTGTTTCTTGTGCAAATATTTTACAGACTCCCGGCTTGAGAGCACACTCTGGAAGGTTGCAGTGGTTTGCAAAAAAGTGTATAGCAAATAATCAGGTACGTAGCTTGTATGATATCTGCTAAGTAACTGTCATTATATTCCATGAAAAATTGTTTTGAAATATTTGATTGCTTGATTTTTATGTTTGTGAAAAGACGTGTGACAGGCTGATGAGGTGAACTTAATGCTCTGTGTAAATGCTGGTGTATACTTAAACAGAAATATTATTTTAGCTGAATGCACACAGCATGTAAGTGCACATATATAGCAAAATAATTGTTTGGCTGAGGTACAATGGTATTCTTCATTCTTTTTAAAGATGGACGCTTTGGAACACTTGGTAGAATTAACTCAAAATCTATTTGAATGTGATAGAGATGAGATGTACTACTACCTGCTTCAACTGTGTGGTAAGTGAGCTTGTGATCCTTTTTCATGTTGTAATTTGTCTTCTTTTGTGGCTGGAGACAGGAAATAATCCTGAATTGAAGAGTTTTATCCTGATAAGCAGTTAGCCTGGACGCTGTTTCTGAGGTATCTTGCAGGGGGCAAGTACACATGGTCTTTTATCTGCAGACTGCAACGCTTACATAAAACTTATATAGTACAAGTCTTCCAATCCAATTGTCTTGTGTCCTAATTGAAAGTTTACTCTGTTTTGGGTTTTAATATATATGCTTAAAGAAGAAAACTGCTCATTTGTTACAACTTCGTAACTGATAAAGATCTGGAGTCTCCTGTAATTGGACCTGGTTTGCAAAGGTGCATTTTTTAAAAATCTACCTATTCTTCAGCAGCCACAACCTAACTACTGCATCATTTATAGGAATGGAACGTTTTTTAAAATTAAAAGTTCATTTCTATGCTACATACTTAGCGTAGGGTTAATGTACAGTGGTTTTCATTTCATTTTTTTTTTTTCCTCTAGTCTGTGCTGGTTTTATTATTCAGTGTATCATACTTTATTATACATAATAAAAATTTTGAAAACTTTACTAGTTATTTTAAAGTCTTGGCAAAACATTTTGTGTGAAGAGCACTGACTAGTAAATTGGGACATAGAGCATTACAGGGATTGCTATATACTTCAGTAGTGTGTGTGTGTGTATATATATATATATATTAAAAAAATGAGCCATTACAGCAATTTAATATATTTGGTCATGGGGAAATTAGTGTTTGAGCTTGCAGTAATTTTGGGTTGTTCCCCTTGTTTGGTTGACTAGAACTAGCAATATTTTAATGATAAATAAAATACTATTCAAACTCCCTTTTTTCTTCTCATATGCTTCTTCCCCATTGCACTTAACCACAAGCAGAAGGGATAAGTACTTCCACCAAAAAGTATGACCAAAAACCCCTCAAAAACGTTGTTGGTTTTCATATTCTGAACAGCCTCAGAAAGCTTCAAAACTGAATTCTAGTATTGCCCAATTCTGGCTTTGCACGTACTGGTTCACCATCAAAAGTCACCAGGGCCTGTATAGCAATCTTGTCTCAACAGGGAGCCTTCCTATTTCTCCACTCATCCTGTTCACCTCTGGCAGTGACCAAGTCTGACAGTGTGCCTGCTAGGAAGAGGGTCTAAGAAGATACAATTTATCAAGTTCTGTCATGGAAAATCTTCAGTCTTCTTTCAAAAGACAAAACCAATTTCATCTACTCAGAGCAGCGGAAAATGTTTGTGTGTTTCTGTCACCATAAAAGACAAAAACCATGCACATTCCAATCAAAGCTGCCCCAAGCACAAGTAGAGAGTTATCATTGTGCACCTAAGCCAGAACTTTGATTTTAAACCTATAAAAGAAGGAATCTACCATGTTGTCCAAGCTGTGATCAAAAATGTTCAACACAATGCATTTGATTTTTGTAGTATCACAGAATAATTTATACTGGAGAGAGCCTTGGGAGTTTTAGGCCTAGCCCTTTCCCAGACTAGGACAACTTCAGTGAGATCAGCTCATGTCCTTGTCTAGTAAAGTTTTGAGTGCCTGCAGGAGTGGAAGTCAGCCTCCCTGGGCAACCTGTTTCAGGATTTGATCATCCTCAGATACTCCACTGCCGCAACTTTTAACCATCACTTTTCGTTTTTTGCTGTGCACTTCCAAGGAGAGACTGACTTGCTCTTCTTTGTGACTGTCAGTTAGGGGATCTAATTGCTGTCTTCAGTTACCTGCTAGCCTGCTTTTCTCCAGGTTGGCCAGAACTCATCATCTTCAACTCCTCTCTTCACCTGCTTCAGCCCCCTGTCTGCCTTGATGGCCGAGTTTGCACCAGCTGCCAGCATCTTTTACAGTTATGGAGCCCAGAACTGGACACAGTGTTGTAGATGTGGCCCCACATGTGTCAAACACATGAAAAAAGAGTTAAGACATTCTCTGTCCTACTCTGTCAACTGCCATAGTAATCTGCTTTAAAATGTTATGTGCAGTATTGAGTATTTAAAACCAGTGTTTTTATTAGACTTAGGCTAGTCACCGTGGTTGCTGTTGCTTCTAAAAAGTTGAAGTGGTGCCAGAACCTTGCTGAAAGAGGGCTTGGATCTTGAGCCAGCCCAGTTACATATCCTTGTGTTTTCCTAAACCCGTGCTGCTACTGGACAGAAGAGAATACTGCACTGTAGTGTTTCAGTACTGCATTGCAGTACTGCTTGCAAAGCATTACACGCTGCATTGAAATACCGACTTTACGACAATTCTAGAGAATATCCAAGTGCTGCTTCCGTGTGTTATGACTTAGTCCAGTGGAGCCTAAGCTACAGAACAGCTGAAGTTCCTTAATGGAAGAGCAGAAGGAAAGCTGCGGTTACAGGCTGAGATACTGCCGTGTGAACGATTGATTCCGTCATTGGCCTTCTGACTCTGCCTTCTTCCCTTGCATCCCTTCGTTTCTGGGATTCTGGCTTAAACCGTGGAAGGAACAGATTGTCATGAGCAGATGTTGGGGTTAGGTTCCTCTCAGTAGGACCTACAACCAAAGTCAGTGCTGTTGTGGTGACTTATGGTAGGAGACACAGAAAACCCACCTGCTCTATGTAGTTAAATAGTAATTAACTGTTTTCTGTCACAAAGTCCAGTTTTCTGTTTGTTTGCAGTATTGTGCAGTGTAACGTACACAAATTGCTGTTCTTGTCCAAAGCGGTGGAATTATCCTGTGAATTTGATAGCAATTCATTAAGCTTTTCAAGAAACTACCTTTTGCTGTTTTTGGATGTGCTTTTTTATTTTTTCTTGGTGAAATTAGAGCCTGAAGGTGTAGAACTCTACTTTTACTTGAAAGGGGTGAAATTCTGGGGTGTAGATGCTCTAAGTAGCAACATAACCAGAGGATTTAATTTCAAGAGTTTCAGAATAAAATTTAAAAGGGGTACCTTAGAATGTTAATGTTTTGTAATAATTTAAAATTTTTTGTAATTGTTTTGCGATTAACAATCAAGAATATTAGAACTGATGAGCTAGGAAGAACACTTCTGCAATAGTTTTGAGTGGATTTCTCATTCATTTGAAAATTCATACCATCCTTTTCGGGTTTTTTCTTGTTTGTATCTTCTGGTATCCTTTGTGTATTAAAAGTATTTTAGAATTTTTCACGCTGATGATCACGTGAAACAGCAGTACGTAATTAATTGATGAATTATTTTCCAAAGGTACATTTCTTTAATCACTTTATGTTTGTATACTCTAAATGTGCTTTTATTTAAAGATTTTAATCTTGTTTCAGAGAACAATGCTGACTGGGGAAAGGCTGAAGCTGTTTGGACTAAAATTCAAGAAGAAAATGTTGTTCCTCGTGAGAAAACACTAGCCTTGCTGGCTGATATATTTGAGAAAAATGGTCAGGTTGTTCCGTTTGAGGTACCTAAGGTAATTGGAGTTTAACTTTCCTAGCTTTTGAATGTGTTTCTTTCCATTTCAAGATGTCAACAGATAGCATTACAGTAACTTCAACAATTTTGTTTTAAAGGTTACATATGAAGATACCAGAAGTTTTGGTTCTGGTGGGGAAGAAAGAAGAATAAGGGTGCTTTGCAAGAAAAACAATGCAAAAGGTAAACTGAAAACCACTGGGTTTTTACCCCTTCAACATTAATTTTAAGATTCTGATTAACTACGGGGCAACAGACGCTTCCTGCTGCTTTTTGCTGGTTTGGTATTATGTTAGGAAAGGTACACACTGACGTTACCTGCCAGTGTTCTGCTTCAGAAGCTGATACGAGAAGGATATGCTAAATTATTTAAAATGTCACTCGAAATCCTGACTTTTAAATGCATGTTTGAAAGCCAGTCTGTGGTGAAGTTGCCAATTTTAAAATTACTGAATTATGGCTGGTCTGTAGTTCACTTTATACTGTGGGTTAACATCACGTTCTAGACTTTTAAATGTTTCCATTAAAAACCAGAAACTAAATTTATGTACAGGATTGGTGCTAATATTACCATTTTTATGGTTCTCAGAAAATCTAGTTGTTTGGTCACAAGCTTTATGGTGTGAGACATGAGAAGTGTAGTGAGAATAAAGTTTAATATGGAGTGAAATAGCTGGGACATGTTTATGAGAAGGCAGTTACCTATTAACAGTATTTGTTCAGAGGTTTTTGTATTTGCCCCTGCTGTTGAAGTCTTAATATCGGAATTTGTTCCAAAATATACTTCAGGTACCTTATTTAGGCTATATATTTGGCAAATAAATTCATTAGATGAGATTGAATGAGATGGGACCATGATATGGAGATAATTATTGCTTGCTTCCTCTCTGGCTTTTATCTGTTAGTCTGTTTTCTACTTGTTGGTGTTGCAAGGGTGTTTATTTCGATTTCGATTTGAAGGTAGGATTTAGTGTGTTGCTTAGTGCCTTTAACTTCTTCACAGCCAAAGTTGAAGCTGTCAGTGTTTCCCTATAGAATTTGTTAACTTTTCCTCCTGTTGCTCCTCCACCCCCAAAGAAATACACAGGCTGTGAACAAAGATCAAATCTGTGTCCTCACAGCTCACTGTGCCACCCTGTAAATAAAATGGCCTTATTCAAAGATCATTTCAGATCAATTCTGCTATGAAAAATTAATAGCTCTTCTGTGCAAACTTCCCTGACTCGGGTAAAACCAGGACTAACTTGTGCATGGGTATTGTCATTTGTATATAGAAAGGAGGAGTGTACTTAGTGCAGTTCCTTTGGCTCAGTCTGAGTGTAAATCAGTGCAAATCCATTCCTACCCATCTCATCCCAAAGCAGAGTCACAGGGGCGGAACTAGCATTACTGTGCCTTCCAGGGTGGGGAGGAAATAATTCCATTTCTGGCATTTGCCAAGGTGCAGAGCATTTGAATATTCTGGAAATCTTTTTTTTTTTTTTACTTATACTATGACAGGTAACCAGGTATCTCACTTGAAAGCAGATTAGAAAATAAAATCATTTCTTTAAACCTCTTCTTGCTAAATGAGGAAGATTTTATAAATACATGATATCTAGTTGTTTTCCTCTCTGAGTGTTGTTAGTATTTTTAACAGGTTGAACAGAGATCTCTACGCTTTTGAGTTTTTAAAAGAAGAATCTGTCAGTCTTTCACATAGTTAACTTCTGTTGTTGGTGAAAGGACCCTATAGAGTCTGGGTATTCTGTACACAGGGAGCACAATCGCATATGAAATTAAGAATCATGTATTATGGCAGAAATAAAATTACTGCTTTCAGGAAATTCTTCATGCTTCTAAATTTTGGGAATCAAAAGAAAACATGAGACAGAAGTACTTTTCACTGAAAGCCAGGCAAAATTATTCTATATTATTTCATAACATAATTCATAGAAGTGTATCCTGTGCGTTTCATATCTTAAATGATCAAGTGGGGAGCAGGAGGAAACTGAATATGCCTTGGACCTTGCAGGGAGACTAATTTAAGACAAAAATATAACATACAACTACTAACAGTCTATGATGACATTTGATACTGAATTTATCAGTAAATTATTCCTGTGTATTCTTTTATTAAAGGTGCAGTATTTGAGAAGGAGGTGGTCTGAGTCTGTTGGGAATTAAGGGAAAAAAAAAAGACAAATGTTGGGAAACAATTCCTCTTACTGGGAAACAGTTTCTCTTTGTCTTTAAAAAAAAAAAAAAATTTAAAAAATGTAAGCTGTCAGTTTTATATAACAGTGTAATGTACTGTTGATGTGACTGTAATAGGGCAAAATATAAGCTTTTTCATAGGAAAAAGATTTAACTTAATCTAGTTATGTTACTTATTTAATGAATTTACCAGCTCTGACATGGAGGGATTTTCAAAATCTGTTCTCTGAAGTGCATGATCTATGCAAAGTCGTATTTTCATTTTTATCTTGATTCTTCTGTGTGAGAACTTTACTCTAGGGGATCATGTTACACATAGCCCAAACAGTTGCAATTACTGAAACAAATTTGACTGTCTTGAAGTGAGACTTTTTTGGCAAGTTGTCACTTTTCTAACAAATCTTTCTACCTGAAATAGCTAGTACAACACAATATGATTTTGAAACCAAGAACTGTCTTTTGAATGCTGATATACTTTAGTTATTTTAGATGACATCTGAAGAAGTAATAAGCTGATCATACCCGATAGGGCATATGTCTCAATTCAAGACTCATCTAGTTACACTTCAAACATGCTACCTGCACTGATGCAAATTAAAGTTAAGATCTGAATAGGATAATCATTCTGAGGTCAGGAGTGACATGCACCACAAAACATCCTAGTAAAGGAAAAAGTAATACAGAGATTTTTACTTTTTCATTGAACTAGTCATTACAAAAAAAGATTTAAATATATTCCCTTTTAGAAATAGTTTGTGGACTGGGGTAGTTGATGGTAACGTATGCTAGAAATCATGTCCACTGGTGGCAAGGTCTGTTTCTCTATCCAACTGATGGAAAGCAATATTCAAACACAGGATGAAATAATTAGTTACGCTTGTAATAGATATACCAGTGAAAGGGTTTTTGTTATGGCTGACTGTGATTGCTAGTCTACTGGTGCCTCAGATTTCAGAGAAGTGGAAGAAAATCTTTCCCACTAAATTTAAGTGTAAACACTCTGAATGCTGGTGTTCAGCATCTGAACAGGCAAGAGAGTGCAGCATGTTGCAACAGCCCAAACTTTAACCTCAGACCTATAAGTAAATGTGGTGGATTACAAGACCTTTCTTTTGCAGTCCTGTGGTTGTTTTATTGGTCTTCTGGTTGACAATGCAATCAGTACTGTAATGTCAGACATCAGTCATATTCTCTCTCCATGGGTCTCACGTCTCTTGTCTCTCTCATATACATGAAAGTCTCATGCACAGTAGTGGATTTCGTTTTTACTTTGGTATTCTTATCCTTTATCCCTGTTCATATATGCTCCAAGCATCCAAACTAGATTATGGATGGCAATGATAATTCTCATTTTTAACTTGTGTGTTGTAAATAACAAATATGCGTAGACAATTTTGTGCCTACATTTCAGGAGGCTTGTATGTATACGCTTTGGTTGAAGAACTTTAATATTCAAACCAAAAGGCACACCTACAGTTTTGGTTTGGGGAATGCCAGCTTAAATTTCTGCAGCACACTGTAGTAAATGCTATTAGTGTGATGCTTCTTGTGACAGTAAGATTCAAATGAGTTGTCATCATCTTTACTTTCAAAGTATTAGAAAAAAAAAAAAACCCTTAGCTGTGAAATTTGTAATGATAGTCCAAGTATTTCTGAAAAGTTTTAAAGGTTATTGTGGCTGTGATTTGAATTAGCAAAGGGATTATTTTTTGAGTTTCATGAAACGAAACATGCAGTGACACTTCAGATGTAAAAGATGATTTGTGGTTCTTAACACAGCTTTCTAGCATATGTTACAGTCTGGATAGCAGCTTTAGCTGCATGTTTATAGCTGCATAATCTTGTTTCAGAAAAATAAATGACTGAAAAGTGTGCTTATCATTTTTTCCCCCTTTTTGGTAACATCTTTTCATACACTGACAGTTATTGTGAATGCATGAAATAAAACTGTTAATCAGTCAAACAAATGCAGCGTAGTTTACTTGTTAAATATCTGTATATTTGTAAATTGTATGTTTTGTATAAATCTTGTCGTAGCCAAATAATTTGATCTCCCCATATTGGAATCACCTCCTATATTATTTGTTAAAATGCTGTTGTGATCATGCACCAGGCACTGTAACTGTATACCCCAGAATTAGGTGTTGCATGAAAAATCCTGAGTCTTCCCCTTATAACCAGCTTTGTTGGTATTTAAGCAACAGCCACATTCAGAAAAACAGCAATAATGGAGGTATGTGTCCGTTCATTTTGTATACAAGCAGTTTTGAACAAGCAGTCACCAACAGCTTTGTGCTCAAAGATGTAAGCAGAGGGTAAGTAGTTTTAAGACAGACCTTTTCAATGAATAGGTGAGTTGTTTCTGTGATCAGCATCGTTGCAATGACGTTTCATTTTGGCTTTTTTCTTTTTTAGAAGCCTACAATGTTTTCCTGAAAACGCAAGAGAAGAATAAGTTTCCTGATAGTTTGTATGACATCCTTATAAAAGCGCTGTTAACCAAGAATTGTCTTGAAGAAGCCATTGAAGTGAAACACATGTAAGGTTTTTCTGTGCTTGGGGGATTTTAACTTTTTAGCAGGGGTCATTTTAAAATAATATCTGGATCATTTTCATGTAAGTCCTTATGGGAAAGCAGTTCAACACTGGTAGTTGGGAGTTATGGTAAGGCAGACACCCGTGTTACATAGAGCAGTATGCTGTATATTAAAAACATACCAGAGTGACATTGTGTGGTGCTGATAACTCATTTCAACTAACAGTATCAACAAATGTACTTGGCATCAGGACTGAAAGTCTACCCTTCTGGCAGTCTGCCTTTTCCTCTTTAGAGTAATATCCAAACAGACAAGATTCCTTCACTTAACTGCCCGTGAGCCTTCCCCTCCATGCCCACCCCTGCTGCTGTCCTACCCTACCCACACTCCCTGGCAGCTGGCTGCCTGCCAGATGCAAAATGGTACGTTTG
Organism: Eurypyga helias; assembly: GCF_000690775.1. Classification (NCBI taxonomy): domain Eukaryota; kingdom Metazoa; phylum Chordata; class Aves; order Eurypygiformes; family Eurypygidae; genus Eurypyga; species Eurypyga helias. Next base: position 71,617 of record NW_010261036.1, read on the forward strand.
TCTGCGATGCCAGTGGCTAGGAGATGACCATAAACCTTAGATCCAGCTCCTGCCCTTCTGAAATAAATCCAACCTGCTGTCACGTATTATTAGAATCGCCAGAATCACGTTAACCTTTAGTGAGTTGTATGGTACACCACTTGCGTTAATTATTGCCTATAATGTGTGCTCTGGTCAGATTATAGGCTTCAGGTTAAAAGTGTTGCTGCTCATTGGTGTAGAGGTAGGAACAACAAAAACAGAAGTCTCTCAGTTTCTACAGCTAAAACAAGAACAGTGGTTGTCATCAAGTGTGTCACCTGGCAGAATACAGTGAATTTGCAAGTGCCTGTAGGTAACTGACATGATGCAGGGGGCTCTATAATAATCTAGTAATTTTTGCAGTCGACTTAGTTTTTGATGTCCGGGACAGTATAGTGTAAGATGATGCTTATTATTTTCATGTTTTCTTTAACAGTGTTTAGACCAAAGAAATGTCTTTCATTGAAAAAGTATTTGAGTTCTGCATTCAGAAGAACAAATAATGTTTTTTCAAATAGGTCTCAGTAACTGGGCTTTATGATAAGGAATGTCTGTGCTTGAGGGATATTTGGCTTATATCAAGGAAAAACTGAAACAGTTTCTCAAGTTAAGCTCCCTGAAATGGAAGTAACTGATAAATAGAAGATGGATAGGATGTGTTTTAGAAGTACGAAGAATGTTGATAAAATTTAGGCAGTTTGTTAACATTCACAGAAAATATTCATGTATTGAGAGATGTATCGAAAGAATCTTCAGGGTAGAAGTTTGAAATTTGGTGCTGAAGATCTGTACATGCATTGATGGCTTCCCTGCTCTGCAGCTCAGAGGCCCGTGTAAGGAAGATGTACAGAGGATTGCTTGTTACCAGGAGTGATTTGCAGAAAGAAGGTGGTGGTTTCTTCTTGGTACTTCAATGATTCGGAATTCCCACTTGAGATAAGTGGTTTAGTATGTGAATTCAAAATGCAGGAAAAAACAAAAAAGAACAAAAAATTTTAAAGACTGAAAGAGTTGGAGATGTGTTTTAAAGGACTAAGGCTCTGAACCTTGAGATATTTAGGAAAAAAGAAAATAAGATTTAATAAGGGGTTGATTCCTGGTCACTGGTCAAAGCCAACCATCATAACTCCTGTGCTTTTCAGAACTCTCATACTCCACCCTGTAGAATAGACACGCCAAATAATGACATTGTAAGCAGCCTGTAATAGCTCGCTGTTGGGTCAAGGTAGAAAATGCCCCGTGTTGGCAATGTTCACAGTGTTTATCTGTGTATCTTTTTTCTAGTAACAAAATCATGCTTACATGAAGCATTTTCAAAAGTCTAAGTTGTAAATTATTCACTGAAAGAGAGAAAGTGATTGTGTGTGTACACATGGTTGAGAAATAGCAAATCTATGTTTCGCACACATTTCTGCAGGCTTGACAGTTTTACCAACCTCATATTACAAAAAGATTACTCCTACAAAGCCTAAATGTGTGCAGTGGCCTGAAACTTGTGCAACTCCTAATATTTTCATAAAATACAGGAAAGCTCCCTTCATTTCTATAAACTAACATCTTTTTCCTCTGCTTGAAGTCAAATTTGAAATTTAAATAATACTTAGAGACCATCGTGTATTAGCACAGGCAATAAAACAAGTAATTTTTTTATGTAAAAAGGTCAGATTATTTTAAAACTTCCTTCTCGTCGTCAGAACGGAGAAGCTTCCATGAGAAAGTGATGTGGTAGAGGGAAATAGTACTGCTGCTCTGCATTTGAAAAAACCCAAACCCCAGAAGGTTACTGATCTGTTGGTCAACCTAAGTCTTCTTGCTTTGGCATTCTGGCATGGTATTGGGGAGTATTTACTGCATTTACTCCAAGAAGTTTTAAATAGAAATTTAGGAGTATTGGAATGATGGATTAGTTCTGTAATAGTAGCTAACATCTATTTAATCACACTAAAGATTGGAAGATGGAGAAAGTAAATCCTTTGTTATATGTAATTTACAGTCTCATGCATGAATTGTTGATTTAAGGGCTTTGACAGATGGGACAAAGGGGAAAAAAAAAAAAGGCGGAACTGAGCAGTGGGTGCTTAGGCAGGGATTAAGAGGATTGGTTGGGAGAGTAAGAAAATCCCGAGTCCAGTGACTGCATTTGTGAGCCTGGGAGGCTGAAAGTGACTGAGAGGATAGTCATATTGTGTGCGATGTGAAGGATTTTCTTGGGATTGAGGAGAATAATTTAGCAATGACCCTGCTTACCTCCCAATCCGCTCAGCCTCTAAGTTCAAGTAGGTAGGCTGCTCAGTTGTTTGCCACAAGATGATCAGGGAGGTTTATCTTGATTGCTGATATGGTAAATGGCAATGCCCCCCTTTTCTGTGTAGAGATTTTGTAATCTAGAAATGAACATTTGTAAAGTTATCCTTCTATATTAAAAATGTGGCTGTGTGTCATTTAGGAACGGGAACATCTTGCAGTGAAGATCAGTGGGATTGCTGGGTAGTCTCTCTTGACTAATTTCCAGTGTGTTAGAAAAGCTTTGGCAGTGTTATTAAAGATTCTGTTTGCTATAGGTATGTGAAGTTTTGTATTACAGGAGATAAAGAATTGATAAGTGAAATACAATTTGAACGAGGCTAAGGCAGCAAATGCAGTATGTTCATTTTAAAACCTGTATACATCTAGGTGACAGAAATTTGAAAATTAATCAACCAAATGATATGGTGTTAGTTCATAATATGCTTTAGTTTATGTTTAAAATATACAGTGCTGAAAATAAATGTTTCATTTTTATTGCTGAAAGAATAGTTTTACATTTTATAATTATGGTGACTATTGAAAAAAGAAGAAAAAGTATCCAGCTTAGGATACAACAGAACAATGCAGGGCATGCAGTTATTTTAGTCATCTAATATGTCAGCATTCAAGAATCTGAACCGATTGTTTAAAAAAAATCTTGTACTTTGTTTCTTTTGTTGCTCACTTCCAACTTTGTCATCTGTCAGAATGCAAAAAAAAATTATCCTTCTATAACCATTGACAGGATAACACAAAAGCTGTCTCCAGGTCGATATTTTGCAGCAATATTTTTAACATACGAACAGTAGTTTTTATAATTTCACCTTGGTGCTCAACCATTTATTATCGTATCAGAAGCATGTCAGTAATTCCTTTCTAAATGTCTGCTTCTTTTAGTGCTGAGACCCACATCAAGGGCTTCACACTGAACAGTGCTGCCAGCAGCCTCCTCATCATATCGCAAGTTAGGCGGGATTATTTGAAAGGTATGTCACAATGCTTGACCTTTACGTCACATTAATGCCTCTGCAGATTTTTCTTGTAACGCCCTTCGAATACTTGGATAAAGGAGTCCATTTAGCAAATTACCTGCTTATCAAGAGCCTTTTGTGGTAGATGAGAGACGTAAATTACTGTACATGCATTTATAATACAGCTTGAATATGAATGTACTTGTCATTTGACCACTTAGTCCAGTTTCCATTCCATTTAACACAAGATGGGTTTTCTTAAGATGAATCACAGCTCTTCAGACATGCAAAATTTGTGCTCCAGAACGAGAGAAAGTACAGGCTTTCAAGTGCGTTAAAATTCACAGCACAAGTCATTTTGCTTTGGAAATTAACATACTTTAGAGCATCTGAAACAATTCCCAGCAGTTGTTTCTTGCGTATTGTGTTGGTTGTGGGAGATACCAGATGAGTTAAATTGACTGTTAAACGTGCATGATTGTGCACTAAATGATTATAATATTGATTTAAAAACTTAATCAAATACTTTTTAATAGTTCTCAATACCAACAGTAACAAAATATTCCGTTTGGTTTTCTTTTTAATGTAGCAGTGTTGATAGAAAAGGGTGGTTGAGAAGGGTAGTATGTAAGGGTTCCCAGCAAGATGGTGGATAAAGTTTGTAGTTGTGTTATTTTAGTTCTCAGCATTGGTTGTTGTGCAGCCTGGAGTTTAGCTTCACACATTTTACTTATTTAGTTGTTCTGTAGAACTCTTGTGGGAGAGGAGCACCCGACAAGCACACAGTTTTGCACACAGTGCTGTGTCTTTTATCCCTGTGCAAGTAAAGTGTTGGTACATCTTTTCGTAAGAACATTTAAGCGTTAAAGCAGCTGCATATGAGGAAAATGTATTACACTGAATCAGGTTTTACTTTCATACCAGAAAATCCATTTTTGATTCTGCCATCAGTTCATTTTATTTCATCCCACTGTGCCTGGCTGTAGTAGGCCACACCTGTGTGATGTCGACTGCATTACCGTACTGTAAGATGAGCATTTAGGTACATCTTCTCACCTGTGCTCTTTCCTGCAGCTGAGAAAGTTGTCTTCTTTCAAATTCCTTCCCCTTTCAGTCTCCAGTTTGATGTCACTGCCAGGTGTCATCAGCTGAAGTATCTGTGGTGAATTCAATTGCTTTCTATTTTTTTCGGCAAGATACTCCTGTCCAGTTTTATTCTAATAAATTTTCTGCTTTTTCTTGTCCGGTGTGCCATGATGTTTTTCCTAATATTACACACCAAAAATCTTCCCTTCTTCAGAGCATCACTGATGTTTCTGCATTCTGCCAATCTCTTGCACTAACTACATGATTTCTTTTTAGCTAGCATTCTGAATTCTCTGCTATGTCAACCCTCTCCCATGCTGTACTCTGAAAACGTTTCGTTGTGCACAATATAGAGGTAGTCAAGAAGTCTGTGGAATGACACAGGCTTGCAAAATTGTATTTTCCTTTATATTGTGCATTGAACGAGCTTTACTTGAGTCATTTAATTGATTAGTCAGCTTTGATCTTTGTTTCTATTTGAATATGGAAGATACTGCTTCTCTTTTTGTAAGTCAAGCCTTGAAAACGCAAGCTATTCTCAATATTTGAGCCATACTGGTCATTTTCTCTGAGGCTCATAGATTACCCAAAGGATTTTGGGCACAGTCTTTTTGTAATCTTTAAGTGGTGAGCTCCATTTGACCTGCATCCTGTCATGGCTTTCACCTGTATAAAACTTGCTTGCTTTATCACTTCCTTGTGTAATTCACCACCATTCTTTGCTGTGTAACGTGATACAGTTAAAAGTTTATATGTAGGTCCCAAAGTATACTCCTAAGAGATTCAGTCGCTTCCAGCCAGAACTTGGTAAAACCCAGGTTACTTAAGGAGTCAGACCTTGAATTTCATGGTATGGAATTTGAAGATTTTATAGAAAGCCTTTTAAAAGATAAATGGTCAGTTTTCACAAGCACATAGTTACCTGCTTTTAAGTACTGAAAAATCAATGGATTACACCATGAATTCAGATTAGTAGTAATGAGTGCTTTTGCATAATAAAAAAAAAAGATACCAGCAGAATTAACTATTATCTATACTAGTCATAACTTCTTGCACTAGTGCTGCACACATTCAACTTTCTAATCGTTCTCTGTCCTTGTTCTTGAGAAGGCGGCGGGTCATGCTCCATGCTAAAGGGAGGTCCACACTTACTAGTCAGGAGAGAATTTAAACTTAGCATGTGTGTTAAGTTTGCTTTTTAAATTTCAGAAGTCTTGCCCTTGATGTATTATTCTTTTTTTTTTTTTCCCCTCTAAAAAGAAAAGCAGGGGAAAAAAAAAAAACCACAAAAAAACCAGGAGGGAGGGGTGCAGAAGGAAAATTTGCTGTGAAGGAAGGTTAGGCATACAGGATGTTTTTTCTTCCTCTCTTGTAAAGGTAATATTTGGTTTCTGCAGTACCTGCATATTGAATTGGAATGTTAATGCTGTGGAATTCAAGTGGGTGTATATTATGTTAGAAGCGTTATCCCTCGGTATTATAATTATTATCTGTGATTAATCCTGCCTGTACTGGTTAGGTGTAAAAGATTTTTTACCAGAGGGGCATGTCTTTCTGTGTGTGTTTGCTCATGTATAACATCAATTGACAAGAATTCTGGTTAGAGAAATGAGGGTGACTGCATCTGCGGTGAGTTTGGGGGATTTGTGACAGGCAGACAGGAGATTGATTTTGTGTGTTTTTAACATAGGCAATTGCTGTAATTTTAGGAGTTCTTGAGGTAACTGTCCAGTTTTGATTTTTATTTATATTCTTGTATGGAGACTTGTCTCATGTTTTTATTCAAAAATGTCTGCGAACAAAGTTTTGATGCCCACTTAAAAAGACAAAACTGAATACTAGACTTCAGCAGTTTCAATAATGAATTATATTTTTTAACTGTATGCAACACTTCTGGATTTTAGTAAAGAAAATTGATTATAGTTTGGAGAAAAAACAAGCAGAAAAGGTCATAAGGGAGAACATTTATGACCCAGCTGCTTTCCTTGAGCTAGATACTAAAATAAATTAATGAAATGTTAAAAGTGTCTTAATACTTTTTACTGAGCAAATATGAAAACATTTTAACCTGAATTACTGTTTAAAGTTTTTATTTGGGTATATATTCAAGTTATAATTCACCAAAGCAGTTTTGGGGCTAAGTTCATCAAGAGAATTATTTTTTTGTACATGATATGAAAAGGGTAGGGTTAATGATACCAGCAGCATGGTTGCCTTCTGAACTAAAATATGATTTCCCTTTTCCCTTATTTCTTTACCACCATTAGATGCCATGGCTGTTTTAAAAGGAATGCTTGACAGTGGCTTGTTGCCTACTAGACCAGCAGTTACTGTGCTCACCCAGACTCTGGCAGAAAAAGGAGATCTAAAGAACCTGCACGCACTTAAAGACATGGTGGAAGCCATCAGAAAATCCATTGGTGTATCTGGCTCACTAATAGCTAATGCTATTGCAATGGCTCATACTAAGAAGTAAGTAGTTCTAGAACTGGTATGTGTCATTCTTTCAGGCATCGTGGTGGGAGATCACTTGCATTGTCCATATCATTCTCTTTCCATTCATACAGTGTCCTAGATATTAAAATCCTGATCAAGTTGAGCAGTGTGCTGTTCTGTTCTGGCATAGTTTCCCAAACGCATTTGGGGTTGTAAACAGTGTAATGAAATATTTGAGATCTTGTGAAGCGTTAGGGAGAGCATAAAGTCATCGCTGGTAGCGTAATTTAGCTTTGGTACCTTCGTTCTAACATATTTCACCTCATGTCAGGAGTTGTCCCTGGTGTTAGATCAAAATCCCTGTGAAATCTGAAGGTAAAATTGAATTACTTCATCAATATAAATGTAAAAAAAATCTCAGAATTTAGCACCCACAGATTATGCCTATAATACTTGTTTGGAAACAAAAATCTGCTACCTGTTCCAGTAGTCGAAATGACAAAATACAGTGTTTACCCTAAAACCCTAAAAATGTGAAAGCTGGACCTATGTCTGTGGAGTGGTGTTTTTTTTTTTTTGTCAGAACTGTAAATAATTGGCTACTGTGCTGTTGTAGGCCACAGTTTCGATCATGATAACTGTCCCCACATGTTGAGTATCCTTTGATTCAACTGTTTAATTCAGTATCATGTTTTGCCTGGCATTTTTGTTTCAGTTCGTATGTTGGTACTGTGCTAGTTCATCCTTTGTATACAACTGCGTGGGGGAAGCACTTCTGGGAGAAAGGGCACGCTCTGAACTTCTCCAGTATACTTTGCAGCAACCACTCTGCAGGAGTCCTCCTTAGCTGGTGGTTTTATGTCAAACCAGTCTCATCAGGTAGAGCTCCTGTGCCTAACGTGGCAGGAAAGCTGTAGAACTGTGTAGAGCATAACAGGTACCTGATGGCCTCAGGCATGCCAGACCACAGAGGGTAGTCACTGAAGTGTTTGGAACAGTAAAGAGAGCTTGAATTGAAGGAGAACCATGCAGGCCAGGTCCAGTGCATGGACCTTTGCCGAAATTAAACAATCCGAATAGACAACACACTTCAGGATTTGTCTCATAAACTGTATTTTCTTTCATTTCCATGTCATAAAAGTGTTGCAGAGTCATGCAATGTTCTTAAAGTGTAGATTGATGACAAGAATAAATAGCTGTATGCAGGCACAGATTGTTTAAGCAGCATCAACATTTCTTTTCCCAGATTGAAACTAGCTTGGATTTATGAGAAGACTTAGCAGCAGCATAAATAATACGAACCTTACATATTCTTAAATATCTTGCAAACTGTACCTTGAGAACCAGGAAAAACAAATTCTTACAGATACTTTTTAATACCTGTTCATTTATTGGTAGATTCATGTTTCTGATACAGTTTTCAGAGCATTTTCCTTAGCTTTCAAATGGGCTGTATTTCTGCTTCACCTAAAAGCATTCATTGTGCTCTGATTTCTTTTTCAATTAAATCAGTTTTTAGAGTGGCCAGATAAGAGATGTTGTCATTTGAACTTTTTAGAATGCTAGAACTAGAGTTTACGCTTTGGTGGATACTTCCTGCGTTATTTCATTAGCATTTGCTGCACTTAAGCCATAAGATTAAAAGTGTTTAGACAAAGGTACTGACCAAATGGCATCTAGTACTGTCTTTTGCATCCAAAAAGGCAAGCGTGGGAAAAATCAGGCAAATAATTAATTGAATAGCATTTTAAAAAAAAAGTTGAGATGTGTAGATTAATTATTGAGATACCTTCCATTTAATGTTTTGATTTTGCTTCTAGATTCGCAGGACACATTTTCCTAAAGCAGCTGACTGAAGTCTTTTTTTCTTAATGAGACAAAAAGTGTGTCAAAATTACTTGGGCTTTGTACAAGTCAAGGGTCATTAAAAAAAATCATGGCTTAATTTATTCATTCAGTCATAAATGCTTTCACTTTTACAATATCGGAATGAAGTCACAGGTACTCAGCCATTCCTGGGAAATATAACCTTAATGTAGAAAACAAAAACTTTCATGTAATTGCTTCTTTAGGTTTAGAAATCTTGATTTCAGAAACTAAGCCAGAAACAATCTCTCTTCCTAGCAATGACCTTGATGCTGCTGTGGAATACCTTGAGCCTCTGCTTATCTCTGGTGCACAGAATCCTGATCAAGCTGTCAGAAATATTTCCTATTTGTTAAGAAAAGTGTCTGAGGAAGGATTAGAACCAGCTTTGGAAAAATGTAAGTTAATTGCAATGATATTTAAATATTCTGACTGGACGGAGGTGTTGTGAAAGAGCTATTACATGTAAAACCTGCTCCGTCAGCATAAATCATGCCTGTGAAGTTTACAAAAGTGGCTTTTCAATCAAAGATTTTCCTTATGTACCCGTCATTTTGCAGTTGGCTTGATGGCAGAACGACTGGCCAGTCAGTTTGGAATTTACAGACCTGTCACAGATCTTTTCCTTCAGTATGTCAGTGCAGACAGAGTGGATGATGCCAGATCGCTGATACAGGTAATGACATAACAAGAGAGGCACAGAAATGCTTAGAGCTCCTCAAAGGTTAACTGAGAAATTGTCAGAGGTGTTACATAGCATAGGCTAGTACTGGTACGCTTTTGAGTTACAGCGTGAGTAGCGGCAGCAGTATCTGGACTATCCCAAACCATGAGCTAGTAGTCTGGTATTAACAGTAGTAGTGGGTGTAGGAGTTGTTAGAAGACAAAAAACCTTCCAACCTGAAGGAAATAAAGGCAGGCCTGTATATGCCTTGAAATTCCATCCAAAACACGTGTTCTTCTCTAAGTTTGCTGCTAGACAGCAGTTGCTTCTTGCAAACTATTTCCTTGCATCTTCTCATATAGTTTCTTAAGTGCTGCAAAGATAATAGTATCTTGCAGCTGCAGCATTTGCAAGCTGGAAACAGGCAATGTTTGTTTCCATGGACCTTATTTCACCTGGCTGCTAGAATACTGTATATGCTGCATTCAAGGTTTATTCAGAGCTGAATTGGCTTTCCATTCACTTGAGCATCACAGACCAGCATTTCTTTTAATGCATCTCTGGGCCACAGTCTCAGCTCAAGTTATTTTACTCTTCCTAATTTTTTTGTTTACTCTTTGAAATGAGTGAATGATAATTGGTTACAGCTTCTTGCTTTTGTGAAGATAAGGGGGTTTTGCATTTTTGCATGTTTTTAAAAATTTTTTTAAAACATGGAATAATTTCCATTCATATATTCCTAAAACTTGTTATTACAACAGCATCCAACTGTTGGAATTAAATCTGTGGCTCTGCAGCATACTTGACGTAATACTGTATTTCTTGGAGAGAATTTAAAAATATTTCATGTTAAGTGAACATTCACAGATCAGCTTGAGTTGAAACTTCTGTGTATGTGAGAATATTTGGGTTTTATGTGGTGCAATAAAAACTTGGATTGAGTATTCTACCAATAGGTAATAATCACTGTCCGTTGTTTATTTTTCTTCTTGAAAAGTAAACCACAATTTAAATGAATTATTTTGCTTATAATAATGTGAAATACTAGCATACACATGGAGAATCCTTGCTTTCAAAAAGCCATCTAAGAGTCTACTCAACAGTTCAAGAAGCAGCGAGAGTGCGTTTTGTACTGTCTGGAGAGAGAATGCTTTTAGTGACAAAAGGCAAAGGTGGTTTGACATCTCAGCATGACAAGGGGGCTGTGGAAAACATTTCTCCAACTAAACTGTCTCTTTCCTCTCAGAGCATCCTTATTTCTTGCACTGACAGTAGGTGAGAATGGCTAGAATCCGTAAATAAAATTTTGCAAGTTTCACCCATGCAGTTTTTTGTCTCTGTTTGCCTGACGGAATGAGGCTTCACACCTTTTCACCTGGACCTTAAAGAGCTTCTCTAACCATGTTACACGCACGGGACATTCGTATGGGCGTAAACCAAAATTCCTTGTTTGCATATGCCTAAGATACTAATTGAATGTAGTAAATTCATGGTAGGGGTATTTATATGCACGATATTCTTTCTTCCTGTGCATTTTGGTACTGCTCAAATGTCTTAGAGCTGGTAGAAAGCACTCGGAGTTGTGACGATTTCAAGACTGACACCTTTGAGGATCATACACTAAAATATTGCCTTGTATATTTTATTTTGCTCTTGTTCTAAAATAAGATAGATTTTTGATTTATCTGGTCTGTCTCAAACTTTTTTAAGTTCAACTTCTCTCCCTCTCAAACACTGTCTATTGCAGTGAAAGCCTTTTATAAAATAGAGAGATTGAAATCAGTCCTTTGTATGCATAAGTGTAGGTAATTATACTTTAAAGAGAACTTGCTTTGTACATTTTAATTTTTATAAAGAAACGAGCAGTTATCTCCCTGACACCTTATTAAATGTATAATTAACCTTATGATCCCTAGCTCACTTGTGAATGCTTGGCAGTATAATTGGAGAGGAATAGTGTTTCTCTTTTTCATTCTTTTGCAGTCCTAAACCTCATTTTTGTGGTATGTTGAAGTATTAGTTTAATTCTTTCCCCTTTTGTTTTAAACAAACTTTATACCTACTGTTTTAAAAACAACATTTACCAAAACGATGCATGAAATGAACTTGTTTCTTATGTCCAGTGGTGGGTTTTGGTTTTGTGGGTTTTTTGGGGGGTTTTTTGTTTGTTTTTTTTTGGTTTGTTTCAGGTTCCCCCCCCCAATCTAATGGTCAGTTATGTACCTTGTAAATAGGTGATGTATTAGTATATTATTTTAAACATCTGTAATTGGAAATAGTGATCTTGTTTATTACTAACCTACTCATGACTGCTACATTGTTTCTCTTTCTTTAGAGGTATGGTCGGTTAGCAGAGGAGAAGAGAACTTTACTGAGATTTCTGGCTAGATCAGCATCTCAACCTGGGCAGGTATGATATTTTTCATGTAGATGGTTGTATAGGTAGCAACGTACTATTTCATTAACCTTTGAAGTGTTTTGGATCTTGAACTTAAGAGCTGAGGGCTTTATCAGGTTTCTTGGGGAGGGAGAAGGTTAATTTGCAAAGCTGGTTACATTTAAAGGAATGGTTTATGGAGTGTGATGGAAAGGAGGGTGTAGTTCATATTTTTCTGTTGTTTCAGTCATTTCCTGCATTTTTGATGTTACACTTCATATCCTACAAACATTGTGCTGTAAATGTATTACTGCACTATCCAGTTCAGTATAGCGGCCTGAAAGTACTTATTCTGTTGGCTACGTTGTAGGAATACAAATGCAAGTTAAAGCCTCAGCCTCTCTGTAAGGGTAGAATGCCTCTGTGTTTATATCAAAAGACACATTTCCATTACTTGTTACGGTAGTTTGAGCATCTGTGTAGATTCCTGGGTTTATGCTCACTCCCTGTTGTTCAAAACGCTTTCTTTTACGTGCCTGCTCTACTCCTGTCGCTCTCTCCTCATATGCCCCCTCAAAGGAAAAAAAGAAGAAACAAAAAACCAACAAACACACCCAAAACAACCAAACACCCACCCACACCCCCAGAAAAAATCCCCACACCCCAAAACCGAAAAACAACAATAAAACCAAAAAAAACAACACACAGGCAGGCAAAACCACCTTGATTTCCCTTTGATAGCAGAGCAGCATCAGGAGACAGTTCATGCACAAACTGGAATAAATATTTTTCACACGAGGGAAAATGCACATTTGTGTTCTGTGGAGATTGCCGTTAAATGCTCACAGAGTGAAAGTTCTTCTGTAGGATGTGATGATGATAAATACTGTCTTTTGGTGTCTATAGAAGAAATTGCATGATCTTTAAGGTCCCTTCCAACCCAAACCATTCTATGATTCTGTGAAATTAAGTGACTGGAAATTTTTTAGCTTTTCAAGCTGAAATTTTAATTCAAGGCTTGAGAATTTTTCAAACTGCAGAGGTTGAGGGAGGAAGGTTCCAAATTTAAGCACAGGAGGTAGCGATCTGCCTTCAGCACTGATCACAGCGAACACTGACCTCCAAGTCAGTGAAGGCTGCTGAGTGTTTTGCATTTTTTTTTTTTTAGTTGGTTGCAATCCTGACACATTCTCGTGAATACATGGATTGCTTCCTTCAAAAAAGAAGTTGAGAAACTAATATTCAGTTGTCTTGAGTTTGGGGTTTTAGTCCCTTATTTTGTGCCTGATGTCTGTGACTATTTCTTATCTGCATATAGAACCTTGGGAAAGAGGTTACTATGTCTGCTTTCAGTTGCACTGTCCATTCCTTGTTATCAGTACCGTTCATATCATTTAAAACATCTGAAATAATTATTTTAACTTTGGCGATTTTGTTTTGTTCTTCAAGATTTGAATTCAATGCTTTTTTTTGTCTGTGCATAAATTCCATAGGCAAAGAAGATCGAGATACTTCTAGAACTGATTCCTGAACATCTAGATATGGAAGTTGCATACGGTTACCTCATTAGATGTTACGGTAATTTACTCTACTTGGAATAGGTTTTTTTTTAATAAGAACTCTTGAGACATCCGGGAAGGTCATGGAAACCCTTGGAAAGGGGAGTAGGATCTACACTGTGTACCTGGCTTTACAGTGTGTGCCACAAATAGGTCAGTGAGGGGGGTGTTGTCTGGGGTTTTTGTTGTTCAAGTTGGTTGGGTCTGTATAGTATCCTAGCTATTAGGTTGGAAAAGCAACTGACCCGAGCCTTGAATCCTTTACAAAAAGAGCTGTATAAGACTGAAGAATACTGCTACAGTAGTGGCTAAGGAGGGGCTTTGTGGAATAAGAAGATATCCATCCTAACCCATGGGGAGAAATACTGTAGGAATCAATGGCTTATTTTAAAATGAATCTAGCTTTTCTTCCCTGAAATATGTAATAAGTATATTGGTTCTTTTCATGTGTGTGTTTTAAAATCCTAAGTGATTAGTTCTGTGAGTAACGTGCAATGACATTGTTACTAGTGTAGATTCTTCATATCTGTTTTAATTTAGCCAAAGTTAATATTCCAGGTGCCTTCATTTGGACTCACCTAAACAGTTGATTTGAAAATCAAGTTGCTTATTTGAATACGTTTATTTACAACATTTGCTTTTGAAAAGCCAGGACATATAGCCCCTATGGCCGTCCTCAGCTGGAAGCTTGTGTCTGTGCTGCAGCATCCTTTGCCTTGTGTACTCCGATAAGGTCCTCCGGCTTTTTTACAGGGAGTAAATACCCTTCACATACCTTCTACAAGCAGAAATATTTAGTGATGGAAGCCCATGTGCTCCAACCTGTCACAGAGGGGATAAATAGGAATAATTAAGTAAAACACTTCAAACCCAAATCTGGGATGTGTGGTGTTAAAGGAATGCAAACTTCACTGTATTTGAATCAACTCAAAGTTCTCATGATATGGTATGGAACTTACAAAATTCACTTGCTTAGTGACATTCAAAACAGCAATCGCTACCAAAATCATTTATCTCATAATTTCATTTACAGCAGGGTAAGTTTTCTAACATGCTTTTATAAAACAAAAACCCACCTTTTTGTCACCGGCACTGTACTTGCTGCTTTACACTATCATTAGCCCTTTACTGTTTTTACCTCAGTCAAAATTCCCTAAGTGAAGTAATTAATTTTTTCAGTATCCTTTCTAAGTTCATCATAGTGCAACAGTTTCCTAAAGAGATTGCAGAGAATTAACCCCTTGCTCTGTTATACCTAGAACAGTGGTTAGGGAGCATTCAACACATGAAGCCTCGCTGTACGTGGAGACAGTTGCTGTACATCCTTCAGGCAGAGGCGTAGCTGGCTCGTAGCAAGCTCAAGAGAAGACATTCAGTGCCAGCGTGTCGTTTTAACAGCTGTTCCCAGCTGTGCAGAATAAGTACAAGCATCTCCCCTGTATGAGACATGGACTAGACTCCTGTATCGGGTAGAAGAGTGCACATCAATTATTTGACCCATTTTACCAGTGCTGGGCTGGATGAGTCGTACCAGGGTATCTTTGCGTTTCCTGTTGCATCGTTTTGTTCTAAGGAAGTAAGCCGTTGTCCTCCTCCTAGGATATGCAGGGCAGTTACTGTATTCTGTATTCTGTCCCCATCATATATAATGTGTGCAGACCTGTACGCATGAACAGCAGTGTAGCTACCTCATCCCTTCTCTTCCACTTTTTGATACTTTCAGCAGCGGCGCGTACGTTGGTTTTGTTTGACCGTTAAAATGATCATCAGCAGAATACTTAGCACAGCTGAAATTGAGAAGGCTGTGCTTTGGTTGGATTCTGGCCAAGAGGGCTAGAAATAAGATCTTTTAAATAAAAGTGGTTTGTTTGTTGGTTTTGGTTGGGTGGGTGGGTTGGTTGGTTTGTTTGTTGTTGTGGAGACCTTATTGTAAACTTCCAGATCCTGAAGGGGCCTACAAGGAAGCTGGGGGGGACTTTTTACAAGGGCCTGTAGTGACAGGACAAGGGGTAACGGGTTTAAATTGAAAGTGGGGAGGTTTAGATTAGATATCAGGAAGAAGTTCTTCCCGGAGAGGGTGGTGAGGCACTGGAACAGGTTGCCCAGAGAAGCTGTGGATGCCCCATCCCTGGGAGTGTTCAAGGCCAGGCTGGATGAGGCTTTGAGCAACCTGGTCTAGTGGAAGGTGTCCCTGCCCATGGCAGGGGGTTTGGAACTGGATGGTCTTTGAGGTCACTTCCAACCCAAACCATTCTGTGATTCTATGATGCAGTTTTTTGATGGTGGGGGGTTTTGGGTTTTTTTTATTTTATTTTTACAGTTAGTAAGCTTTAGAATACGATTTCTCATTTTGGGACAAGTCAAACTTTGTAGTGTCATAATTTTCTAGAAAACAAATTATGCTCCTGTCAGGCCCATTGCTGTTTTTAATTAATTAGAAAGGCAAAGGAAAGATAACTGAGCACTGTTACTACAGTTGGTTACTGTTGGTAGTTATCAAAATAAATGGACAAATAAAATTATAATTGTGTTCAGCAGAGATCTGGTAGAGTAGAGATCACAGCTGAAAGAAGTTTGATCGTGTACCAGACATCCATGACTGGTCAAGTAAAGGGATGTTTACTCCTTTCCTTGTCCTGAGACACATTCCACTGCCTGGACTGTATTTTCCTTCATTGGTGAGATGCATAATTTTTTTGTGGTACACCTTATAGAAAAAGGAAATATGTAAAATCACGTTTGTGTGGTCCATTAAACACAATCAAGTATTAGTTCTTTTTTCTGTTTTGTTTTCCATAGAGAAAATACATCCATTTTAAAGAAATGGAGTTAACGTGTTCTGTTAGGCTTTCATTAAACCATCACTTCATGCAGTTTCTGCAGCAGCCACCCACATTCAGAAAGGAGCTCAGCCACATGCCAGATGTGAGTGGGAAGCTTTTTCTCACGAGAAAAGGGACACAAGCTATCCCAATTAAAGCTTTTTTTTCTTTAAGAACCGTCATTTTTTGTAGTCCCTATGGTTGTGAAGATGGCGTTTCCAAATGTGAAGAACTAAGAAGCCGGGACAGCTGCCGTACCGCAGGCGCTGGCATTCTCCCGAGCAACAACATTAACTTCGCTGGACGGGATGTCTTCCTTGCTGTTCACAAGGTGCTAGGAACGGCTGTGCTGCTTCTAGGACCCAGAGGACAACAGTTGAACTGTCAGGGGTCACTTGAATTTCATCCTGGTGCTCCTCAAGCACATGTCTGAGCAGCAGCAAAGTCTATGGTCTAAGTATGAGTCAGCATAGAAGGAGGAGTTTCTCCCCTCTCCCAGTTTAGGGGATGGAGAAACACACTCCACTCTTGTACAGTGAGGGGTGCATAGTGCTTTCAATAAATGAAGAACAGAGTAGTTAGAACCTGTTGCAGGGGGTGGTGCCATCAATCGAATAACCAGCAAAACGCTGCTGGTTACATAAGCAGTTGAGGTTTGCAGTAGCGGGTCAGCAGAAATTTTCTCCTGCTTAGTAGGAGGAAACAGGTTTTTCTGTGTGTTCTAAAACGAGCATCTGACCTTTGTCTTCTTTGTTCTTTTAGGTTATAGCTTAGATGTAGCCAGCACCTGTAACCATAACGATATTCTGCCCTTACTTAAGGGAATGAAATACTTCTCTAGAGTTCTCACACGCTGAACTTGGGTGACTTTTGTTCTAGCTTTTGGGTTTTATCTGAAGTATCAGAAAGAGGCATATGGCCCTGTGTCCTACATCCTCGAGTGGTGTGTTCTCACTGTGCCGCTCCTCATCCTCTCTGGTTCCAGCACGTTCTCAAGTGAACATCACCCAGCCTCAAGTGAAATGGACAGCTAGAATGACTGTAGGTTCTGTTCTCTTCCGTGAACGGTCAGTAGGGTATGAAGAATGAATGTATATTTGGAGTGTTATATATTACAATACTCAGAGTATGTTTTGGCAAGCAGTAGAAATGCATGACATCGTGGAAACAGGGCAAAAGAGGAACACATAACCACTGAGGGGTTTTGCTTTTGATTTTTTTTCCTCAGAATTGGATGGAGATGTGGCTTCTGCAAAGGCTGTGTATGAAGACGCAAAGGCGAAGAATATACCGCTGCACGAGCTCTCTCTGAAATCTTTAGCAACTTTTCTGAAGAACATGGGAGAGCCCGTCCCTTTCGCTGAACCCCCTGTGAGTATTTCTTAATTGAGAAATAGGTCTGCAGAACGGTGTATGTTCAGTGTTAATAAACCAGATGGCATGCCTAATTACACCGGGATTGGATCTCTGCAGAGGAGGCAGTGTATGGAGTAGCGAGTGCTGTAGGAGTTGCTGCGATCTTGTATTGGATTTGACTTGAGGAAGTAAAACTTGTTGGGGCTTACGATAAACTGCCTGGTCCTTGTCAGACACTCATCTGCAGGTGTGCACGTATCGGATGTCCTTGGGGCATTTGTCTAAGTGGCTGAACTTTAAAAAGCTTATAGAAAGTGTATTTCATGAACAATTAATGGGGTTTAGTTCTCTTTATACCTGTTTTATATCTAGGACGTGTTGCTGCCTTAGTAGGATGGTATTTTAGACCTGTAGGAAGTCTTTTTCTATTGCAGCTCTGCTTCCAGCTGCCTTGCCAACAGATATATGTAACTGTGCCAGGAAAGCTTCTTTGAGGGTGACAAGTGGCCTGACACTAGATCGGTCATGACTGTAAATGCTTCTCACATCACTCCTTTCACCAACAGCCAGCTAGTACCATTTTAGCGAAGCAGACTTCAAAGACTTACATTTTCCCTCTCTAAGGAAACGTTTTATTGCTGTTTTCTAGCCACTTTTTGTATTTTAAAATAACTGATTTTCTGTAGTTCTGTGACGACCCGTTTATACGCTGTTTCTCCATATTGCTTTGTGATAAATGTGGTTTGTTTTTGGCATTTTGCAAAGAATTGGAGAAAACTTTGACATAAAATGTCAGGTTTAGCCTTTTAACAGCTGTGGAGTTTTTTCTGCAAATAATTTATAATCTGAATTTTTATGTGGACTGTAAATTTAAAAGCTAGAATATCTGTTTCTTACATGTAGCTAGTAAAAAATTAGTGTGCTTTCAAAGTCACTGAAATTATTCATTTTCTGTTTTCCCTGTTCAGTTTTTCTCCAGTGCAGCTTAGTCTTTAAAAGCGTCTTATCATTTTTTTGACACAATTTCAGATTGCAGTTAAAAAGTATTTTCATTTTTTAAATGAAATTGATTATATTATTGCGTTTTGTAATAGAAGCTTCATTATGCATTTTTGGCAAGGTTTTCCTTTTCCTTTTATTCTCTCTCTCTGGTATTTTTCTTAATTATACAGACTTCAATACAGGTCTAGTTTTGCATGACAGAGAATAATAGATTTTGCTTTTGTCAGGACATAAGACTTTGTTCAGAATCGGTAACTTTTCAGTTGGAACAGTGTTGAACGTGTTTATTCCACTCTATTTATAGGAGACATTCAAGTTCTATGTGCAAAAAATGAGGAAAAGAAGGTTGGAAGCATCATGAAGAGTCTTATATGCTTTAGTTGTTTATGAAATTGTTTAAGTATTATGTTCAATAAAAGGCTTAAAACGCATGTTTTTCTGTGTAATTTTTAATATAAATCTGTGTTTAAACAGCACTTTCCACAGCTGTAATTGATAGAAACATTGATTAATAGAAATGCTGTTAAAATTGCTAATGAAATACCAAGATGCAGCTTTCTAGGCTACTTCTGTTTTGATGTATGATCTGCTGTAACCTGAACTGTATTTTGGCGCCTGTTAATTCACCAAATATATGTATATCAAGAAAGATGCTGGAGGGGTCTGTAACTGTAACGTAAGCAAACTGTCTTACCACTTGTCGCTCTTCGCCTGATGGATGTACTTTGCAGTGAAAGTAGAAGGGTGGAGAACATCTTCAGGATTTATCTGTATCTACACAGAAAATAAACACCTTTTTTTTTTTTTAGATTTCTCCTAAATGGATTTCTCTTGTCTTACGTATCTCGTTAGAGCGTTCGATATTTTAGGTAGAGACAAAATACTACTTTAGTTCATTTTATACTTTAATTCTGTTCAGTACTTTTAATTCATTCCCATAACTGTTAGTCCAGTTCATTTTATGCATACAAGAATCACAGACTGGTTCAGGTTGGAAGGGACCTCAAAGACCATCTAGTTCCAACCCCCCTGCCGTGGGCAGGGACACCTTCCACCAGACCAGGTTGCTCAAAGCCTCATCCAGCCTGGCCTTGAAGACAGCCATCAATTGGTTTTGGTTCTGAAACTGCGTTTGGAGGGACCTGATGGAAAGTTACGAGCTGGACGAGCCGGCTGCTGAGCCGATGAAAGATCAGCGAGGCACTGCAGGAGCATGAGACCCACCAGAGCAGGGGTTTCCCAGCAGCAATGACAGGGTAACGGGAGAAGGCACCCGCTGAGCGTTCGGGATCACATTGCGGTAGCCCTGGCCCACGGAGCCCTGTGGGAGAGACGGGAGGGCAGAGATTATTCAAAGGGTAGGCCAAGGCTGCCCTTGTGCAATTGTATTTCTTTTCCAGTAGATGTTTCATGTACAATTAAGGAATGATTACACAGAGGAGCACAGTCTCTCCTGTCTTTAAAATGTGGGACAGTGAGGGATTTGTGCCACTCCGGGACACAATCATCTCAGTCTGAAACAAGGTTACACTGGGAGAGTTTTGCAGAATCGCCATTTGTGCTGACTCTTCCAGAACACGCTTGAAATGATAATATTTCTTGTGCAGCGGTGAGACTCGGCCATTTCAAGCATGAAGAAAAATGCAGTTTATAGAGGGTTAGCATTTCATCACCAGATAAGTAAGCAGTTTCATTATTTCTCCACAGTCAAAGAAAGAAACTTGTAGGATGACAAAATGCAGAATGGCAGTCTTGCAAACCTGTCGTGGTGATTCATTAGTCCCAGTCCCAAACGAATTCTGTCGTACCGACCACCATGCTTATCCCTTCAAGGTGGAAAAGATTTATTTGCCACCAGCTGATGGAGAGCTGGGATTGTGCAAGGTCCAGACCAGGTGGGGTGCCCGCGAGAGGGGAGTGCGCTTTGCCAGAGGTGTCTGCGGGCAGCTGAGAGCGCGCTGACATGAAATGACCCGACATGTTCCTGTAAAAAAGCAAATTGTGTGAGTGTGTACGTGTTTGCGTAAGGGTGCATCTGGACTGGGGTTGAGAGGACTGGAGAAAGCTTGCTGCTTGAGTCGAGGTGAGTTGATCTCATTCCTGCGCCACATTAAGGACTCTCGTCTTGCCCTCCTCCCCTTGAGGTAGGGGCAGGAGGGGGGTGCTTTTTGGGCTTTGAGCTTGACACAGGAAGTTTCCTTGTTAACTCCCAATACAGTAATTTTGCGGCATGATAATTACATGCTGTAGTTCTGTCTTTATCTACCAAAACAGTTTGTTCAGCTCACTGTCTCCTGAGACCCTTTTCTGGAGCAAAGGATGTAGCTTGTAGGTTAGTAGCTGTCTTTAGATTTTCTACGTAGGTACCCGCTGTTGCAAATGGAGAGTAGCGGAGCAGATCGTGTCTGCCGGTGGCAGCTCAGAAGGTTTTTGTTGATTGAATGCCTGAGTCAGCAGGATTCCAGCTGCCGTTTACAGAAACGAGGGAGGATCGTAACAGTGAAGGTAGGTCCATGAGTGCACATGTTGACAGAGAAACAGACTGGAAGTATGTTCACCAGCGTACTACTGTGTTGGTTGCTTTTCTCAAATGTGGGACGCTCCAGGATTCTCCAGGAACACAGCAGAAGAGGAAGTGACAGAAATGATGGATGTGACTGTGAGGTTTTGTTGCCCAGTGTGAGAAATCTGTCAGCATCTAGAAGGAATGTCCAATTTCCTGCACCAGTATACTGTTGCTGTAAAGGTGAAGAAAGTGAGCACATGAGAAAAAGTGGAGACTGTCACTGAATTTAGCCTTTTTCAGCAAAGATTTCTCTGCTTTTCTTAAAGCTATTCTCATAATTTCTGTGTAAAGTCAACTGCAAAAAGGTATTTCCTTTTCAGAACAGCTGCAGCCTCAGGTGGTTTGCCATTACTTCTATGAATCGGTAACCAGAGGAAACCCAATATCCAGTGCCTGAAGGGCCTACACGAAAGCTCGGGAGGATTTTTTACGAGGGCCAGAAGTGACAGGATAAGAGGTAATGGGTTTAAACTGGCAGAAGGTAGATTTAGGTTGGCTATTGGGAAGATACTCTTCACAGAGATGGTGGTGAGGCACTGGAACAGATTGCCCAGAGAAGTGGTGAATGTCCCATTGTTCTGGATTCAGTCAGGAAAGTTAACTCCCTTCACTGTGGCTGCTAACACGCTGTATTCCTGGATGCAGGGAGCAGTACTGATAAGGTATTAGCTGGCACTGG
>NW_010261036.1:93481-102571 GCF_000690775.1 Eurypyga helias
CCGTTCCTCTCCCTTCCTCTCCTGCCCGTTCACTCCTGTACACTTGCTGACCCTCTCCCTGACTCCTGCGTTAGCTGCTTCGCTAACTCCTGTGCTGGCTCGTTCGTGAGGGAGTTGGTGGGTTTGTTTAGTTTTCCTGGTCGTGCTATCTCTGATAGGGTTCACTCAGAATCTGCTGTGACAGCGCTTGGGCTCCGGCCCTCGGGCTGCGTCTCTCAGCCTGCGATCGCTCTCGGGCTGGAGCTCTTGGGCTCTCTGGGTCTGACTCCCACTACTCAATCCCTGGTTGTGCATTGGTCAGTGGGTGGTGAGGAACTGTATCACAACTGTATCATATGTTTTATTTTCTATTATTCTAATTACTTATTGGTAGTAATATTTACATATATTAATTTAGATTCAATTAGTAAATAGTTCTAATACCCATTTTATGAGCTTCCTTCTCATCTTCCTCTGATTCTCCCCCCTGCTGGAGGGAGAGGAGGGGGGATTTGTGAGAGTGTCTTCGTGGTATTTTGCTAGCCGGAGTTAAACAACAACACCCATCCCTGGAAGTGTTCAAGGCCAGGCTGGATGTGGCTTTGAGCAACCTGGTCTAGTGGAGGGGGGCCCTGCCCCTGGCAGGGGGGTTGGAACTGGATGATCTTTGAGGTCCCTTCTAACCCAAACCATCCTATGGTTCTATGATACTTCTAAGTAGGTGGCTCCAACTGAGACTGTAATGCAATCTAAGGGCATCTTTCTGAGTATGAGTGTGCAGATCCTTAGCTACAGGCACCAAGTTCTGGGTTTTCCATTAGTTATGGAAATAAGAGCAGATATGGAAGTTTGAGGTTTGAGTTTTCTCTACTGTTTCCTGTAATTAAGTAAATGAGATAATAGAAACTGTCTCCTGCAGTGCCTGCTGTAGACGGGGGTTCCACATAGATCTACTTTTAGATAAAACTATTAACGCAGGGTTTCTCTCTGATAGTCTTACACCTCTGTAATACAACTGGCTAATGCCTCCTAATTTCTCAGGTGATGACCCTTATTACTCCGTGATAAAGCAGTGGCATCTATAGAAATGTTGTAGTCTGCAGCGAGAGCTCCAAACCTCTCTGTAGTTCTGTGTTTCCTGTAGCTGTTTCACTCCCGCAGCTGTCTAAGTGACAGTGAACTCAAGGTTCAGAAAAAATGAACTCCAGTGTCTCACAGGGAAGGTCGTGAGTCTTGAAAACTAGCAGCACATCCAATTCTTGGGTTTGCAAATAGTTTGTACCTGCTGTTCTTCACCTAGTCCGCAAGATCAGGGCAAATCTGACAAGTGGAGCTATGGGAAAGTTGTAGATAGCAGGGATGAGACTTCAGGGGAAGAGAGGCAGGTGGACTTTGGATAGAAAACAGTTTGGGCTGGAGGGAAAGCAGGGGTTGTGGACAGGACAAGGTAGGCCTGGATGACCTCCTTCGAGGTTGTTGAAGGCTCTGAAAGGCCATTTTGTGGGGTGCTGGATTTTAATTTATCGGTAAGAGGCTTTCAAGAGTGGTTGTCAAAATACTGGATCACCACAGAGGAACTCTAAAGGGATTGGAAGTACTGGGAAAATACCCGGGTGGAAGAGTGAGAGTTGGTACTGTGGGTGGCAGTAAGGATAAAGCCAGCAGCTGCAGCGTGATGCCTTGGGCCTGGTTGGATTGGGTGTGAGTGAGTGTGAGGGGAAGGAGCAGCCCTCAGCTCCCTGGCCGTCAGGTCGATGGCACACCACCATGGATCTTTGCCTTTCCCGTGGCTCCCATGCTCTCCTTGGGGTTCACTGGAGAAGGAAACAGTGGCAGCAGCAAGAGCTGCTGAGGGAGAGTTGGCTGCTAAGCCCAACTCAGGGAAAGGAGAGGCTGTGAAGGACTGATCAGGGCTGCTGAGCCAAGCCTGGCGCCCTCACGCCTTCCCATGAGGCCTGGTGGTACTTGTCCTTTAATTACAGCTGGGTGACTGAAGGAACGGGAGCATTGTCTTGTGCCGAAGCTCCCAAAGGAGGTTCTACAGGTGAGGCTGAACACAGGACAGTGTTAAGCATCGGGGCTGTTACGATTTCTTTGCGTGTGCTGGTAGGGATGGTGCGGCCTGAGGTGAGGCTCCAACCAAAGCAACTGCGTTAGGCTGCTGGGCCCACTGCCTAGCCATCCTCGAGAAAAACTTCTGCCTACACCAGAAATAATCACACGATTGCCCTTGCTACCTGCAGAGGTCCTTGGGATTTCCCTCTCATCATTTGGCTGCTGGCTTGAACATCACGTGTGACCGATAGCTCTACTGTGAATCTTGATCATCTCCAGCAACTGTCCGTTTTTAGGGCCCTCGGAACCCTTTGTAAGTAAAATTACATTCTAGAAGTTGGAAATGTGATAGAAAGTGTATGCTCACTGGAAAATCCATGAGGAGCTGCATATCTGTACACTTTGCTTAAACAAGGTTTTTGCTTTCTTTCATCGTTTTGTTGACTCAGCCTGTATTTCAAGCATTAATGTTCAAGTGAGAGAGGCAGTGACGTCACGTGTCGCACCTGGTTAACTGTCAGTGTTCCGTGGAGAAGGAGAAACCCTCATCAAGTGCTATAGCTGAAAGTAAATAAATACAAGTAATGTTAAGTGATTTCTTTTAGAAAAAAAAAAACTTTAGTTTTTTGTGGTTTTAATGACAGCCATATTTTTCATCATCTGTAGTACGTATAAAATACTGTGTCCCAATTGTTTTTATGCCCAGGAATACAATTTCTGCATTTGAGTGTCTTTCTCACTGACATCAATAACATTATAAATTTGTCTAAATTCAGCAAGTAAAAACAAGGTTGAAAACTATGTTTTATACCACTAGCTGCAGGGGGCATAAAATTACGGTAATTTGTGGCTTTACTATTGTCAGTCATGTACAGGAGTTTTTTCCAGTGGAAATCTATCACGCGCCTGGCACTGATCATGCTACGAAGCTGCAAGGCGTTTTTCTAATGCAAAAGCCCTGAGAAATTCCCTACAAAGTACATAAAGCTAAACGTGCTTATTCACTGTTCTTTTGCCTTGCTTTTAGCAGGGGCAAACCCGAAGCAAGCGTGTCCAGTGACTGACAGTGTCGAGCTCCACTGTAATCAGACTGCGCGCTTTTCTAGGTAACGATAATACTTGGACAAAATGCTTTTTCACATGGTTGCTAGCAGGAGTCGAGGGTACAGGGGGAATGCTGGAGAGGAGGTACAGCACGCGACGGGAACGGCCAGAGCTGCTGTGCACAGAATTACTGGTAGGAGGGTGCTGGCTTCTTGTTTTCCCACTGGCCTGAAATGCCCCTGCGGCTCGGTGGGGGGTGGCAAATCGTGTCCTGTATCGCCAGGAGTTGCAAACCAAAGCGTTTATTAAATGATTGTACTAAGGGGATGCTAAAAGAGGAAAAAAAAATGTTGGCACTCTGCCTTTCTCAGCAGAGGTCAGAGTATCTTAGGGTGATGGCTACCACAAGTTTGACCCTCCAGCTTACCCACCATGTGTAAGGTACCACCCTGCAGCTGGGGGCAGCTAATTACTCTGCCGTCCTGTGTCTCACCGGGTTTTTTTTAATGTCCTGTTTTTCAAAGTTTTCAGTTTGTGCAGTGCACTTCGTTGTTGCCTGGTTTGTGTCGTGGTTTAACTAGCTGTTTTCAACTACGAGCAGTAGAAGGTTTGGGTGTTTGTTGAAAAGAAGTCTTTAAGATAATAGTTCTTTTAGGGCACTCATCATTGTGACTCGCACGATGATGAGGAGAGTGCTGACTTGTGTCAGGGAGGAGCTGCTGGTGGAGGCCGGGCTGGCATAGCACAGGGGCTACTTTCTTCGTTTTCTTCTGACTTCCTCGGTGAAGCACAACATCTTTTTTTACTTTAAGAAAGTTTCTGTTGTTTTCTAAACTCTTCCCCCAGGCTCCAGTAAATGAAAGTGAGCAGAGGTACTTGTCTTGAAGAACGATGGTGTTCACTGCTAACTAGTTTGGTTGTATATCATCGCAAGGGTCTGTACATTTTGGTTTTGGCTACTTGTCAATGTTTATAGATTTGCAATTGCTAGGCATTTGCTTGAAAATTCAGTGCTGAAGTAGTAGATGGCTATCCTGTGGGCCAATCTGCTTGTGTACAAAATACAGTGCCACTCGCCTCAAAAATAATTTGTTTGTTTACTCACCATATGGATTCTGGCCAGGAATTTAACATTTATGCTTCTAAAATCACTTGTTAAACGTCAAAAATTAAGGTGAGGCAGAAACAGTACTGAGATATGCTAGGAATCTTAGCAAAATCAAATTAGATGCTTAAAAAGGGCCAAAAGATCCAAATGTCTTGTTGATGGGAGACGCTGGTTCTGGAGCCGTGTTGTGAAGGTTCACAGATTCACAGAGTAGAAGGGGTTGGAAGGGACCTCTAGAGATTCACCTAGTCCAACCCCCCTGCCAGAGCAGGATCACCTAGAGCAGATCACACAGGAACAAGTCCAGGCAGCTTTTGAAAGTCTCCAGGGAAGGAGACTCCAGCACCTCTCTGGGCAGCCTGTTCCCGTGCTCTGTCACCCTCACAGTGAAGAAGGGTTTCCTTGTGTTCAGGCTGAACCTTCTGTTTTCCAGTTTATGGCCATTGCCCCTAGTCCTGTCACTGGACACCACTGAGAAGAATCTGGCCCGATCCTTCTCACGCTCACCCTTTAGATATTGATAAGCATTGATAAGATCCCCCCTCAGCCTCCTCTTCTCCAAGCTAAACAGACCCAGCTCTCTCAGCCTTTCCTCATACGGGAGGTGCTGCAGGCCCTTCATCAACTTAGTGGCCCTGTGCTGGACCCTCTCCAGTACTTCCTTGTCCTTCTTGAGCTGAGCAGCCCAGAACTGGACACAGTACACCAGGTGAGGCCTCACCAGCATGGAGTAGAGGGGGAGGATAACTTCCCTCAACCTGCTGGCCACACTCTTCTTAATGCATCCCAGGATCCACTGGCCTTGTTGGCCGCGAAGGCACACTGTTGGCTCATGGCCATCTTATTGTCCAGTAGGACTCCAAGGTCCTTTTCCCCAGAGCTGCCCTCCAAGAGAATAGCCCCCAACCTGTACTGATCCATGGGGTGGATCAGTACAGATCCCCAGATGGAGGACTTCATACTTGCTATTATTGAATTTCATTAGATTTCTCCCCGCCCAGCTCTCCAGCCTGTCCATGTCATGCTGGATGGCAGCACGGCCTTCCGGTGTGGCAGCCACTCCTCCCAGCTTGGTATCATCAGCAAACTTGCTGAGAGTAGGTTCTATCCCTTCGTCCAGGTCATTGATGAATATATTGAATAGGGCTGGACCCAGCACTGACCCCTGGGGGATGCCACTAGCCACAGGCCTCCAACTAGACTGCCCCATTGACCACAGCTCTCTGAGCCCTTTCCTCCAGCCAGTTCCCGATCCACCTCACCACTTTCTTAGCACTGGAAGCATTAAAAGTACCAAATTTTGACCATGCAAGCAAAATAATGCGAACAAAATTTGCAATTCAAAATCATCGTAAGTTTGATTTAATGACAAAGTAAACATCAACAAACAGTTTTATAATTAATTTGCTAAATTGACAACAGCACTTTTATAAAGTATGGATCTGAACTGCTTTTTAAATATTCTCTGAAAAAAATACATGGGCTATCATAGGCATGATGGTTGGGTGTGTATATACGTATGTATGTAGTCTGTTCATGCAGATACCAAGATGAATACACACACATAATATATATATATGCTTTTTAAAGCTCGTCAGATCTTAAAAGGGTTAAGCGGTTTTAAAATTACCTCAACCCACTGCTTAAACATTGTTGCCTTAATTAATAGCTGCTAGCATATGAAGGGCTTGTCTTGGCTCTCAGAGTATTAAAAAAAAAAAAAGCAGCAGCATGTCACAGAGCTGCATGTACACTGTTTCTTGTCTACTGCCATTAAAATTAATCATTGTGGCTGAAACCCGAAAGGTTTGTTATTTCTGGTACAGGTGGACAGACC
Source organism: Eurypyga helias (assembly GCF_000690775.1). NCBI lineage: Eukaryota > Metazoa > Chordata > Aves > Eurypygiformes > Eurypygidae > Eurypyga > Eurypyga helias. The sequence continues at coordinate 99,505 of NW_010261036.1, forward strand.
AACCCCTGTAATTTCTTACCCACAGAGTCTCCTCGCATAGCATATTGTCTGTGGGGGTGTTTTTAAAAGGAATTTCATGGGGTTTTTTAATAAAAAGGGATGGCTATTGATACTTGCTACTGATTTAGCATTGCTGAATGCATTTTGCAATGAACAAATATGGGATGAAACTTTCAACAGCTACTTATTAATTCAGCTTAGCCAGAGTGAAAGCTACTCCTTTCCAAACGACGAGTTAAAAGTCTTTTGGAGGACTGCCACTACCCATAAGCCAATATGCAAAGCAGTGTTTCAGTTGGGTCACGCAGCAGTTGGGCAGGTCAAACAGCGGTTGGGCAAAACAACTCTGGAACCCTGCAACCAACTAACGTGGTGCCATTGCACAAGCGGTTTAGCACTGACTTAGATGCCGGCGGCCACAGGGACCATGGCTGACAGCTGAGGAGATCTTTTCTGAGCCTGAGGATACAGGACAGGACAGCCAAGACAGCAGTGGGTGAGCCCTCGGGATGGCGGCGGTGCCAGGCTGGCAGGCTGTAGCTTTGGTCATGCTGATACAGGTAGCGCAGGCCCCAGGGCACACTGAGCTGCTGCTGACGCAGGGGAGTGTAAGGAAAAGGAACAGCTACTCTGAAACTGGGAAAGCAAAGTTGTGCTGAAATGAAATCGTGACGTTCAGCCTTGGAAAGAACTGTTTTTGATTTCTGTTCCCTCACTAACCGCTCATTTGTGCAGCAGCAGCAGCTCCGCTGTGGAAGCGTGAAACCTTCCCCGCACACAACTAATGTGAAGCAGGACATGAACGTAGAGGCCAAAGCGTGCGGCGTGATCTTCCCTGGCTGAAAGGTGCACAATTCCTCCTAAACTTGTGCTATTTTTCAACTCCTGGTAGTGCGAGTGGGGCAGGTTGTGTGTCAAACACCCACTCTTCCCTGTGCTCTTCTCCGTACACAGCCCCACGGCGTGCTATTGTTAGGCATGAACGCTAATTGCTGGTATTTCAAGGCTCCTATCTTCTTATTGCTAAAGCCTGTAACAATAATCACAGCCTATATTCCCCATCTCTAGGCATCAAGGAAACAAGATATGATCATAGGCAGTGTGCTCATGTAATTGTAGTATATAGAATATGAGCTTTTCCTATGTAAACACGGGCCTGGCCATATCCTATGATAGCTCTTCCTACACTCCATAGGATGGCTCTTCCTAGGCTCACCGCTCAAGTCCCCATTATGTATACATCCACCCTTGTCATAACACCACCTCTGAAACACTCACACCGTTTGGTCCTGCTGCATAATGCTAAGAGGGTGGAATTTTAAATTGAAAAAGGCTGTTTAAGTAATGTCAGCAGGCTGACTAATTTCACAAAAGGAAGGAAATTCAAAGTTAAGGCGATGGTGTATTCTTATCTAGATGCCTGAAGATTTCTGTGCATGACAATATGCCCCTAAAATTCAGAGCTGTCCCTTACGTCTTTAATTTCTCCCATTGTGTCTCTCCTTTTTTTTATTAAACATCAAAGTGAATTCACAACAGAGAGTCAGCCTAGAATTTAATCCTCTAAATACCTTGAAAACAGAGGTTTAGACTAGAAGTACCAATATATACCCTTAAAACTTCAGTGTAATATAAAAGAGATTCTAATCACAACAGATCATTACAAAGAAGAGTAAACCACTTTAAAAAAATTAAGTGTCTTAAATATAATAAAAAGGAATAATTAAGAATCAAACAGGAAGCTGCTATTCTGACAATTTAATGACGCTGAATTGGACTGAAAGAATTGGCTTTGCCATTAAAAGACAACGAAAATCTGATAATTTCAAAATGGCACTAGGATCAGATCAGGCATTGTGGGTTATTTCTTTTCTTTAATATATCAAATGCATCAGAACCAGGAAGAAATTGTAGATTTCACCTTAAAAAAACCCTCAGAGTGTTTTGGATTCCTACTGCTGCCTGGGGCTGAAGCTGTTACTTTATCAGACCTGCTTAACACCTTTAGACTAGGATCTTCCTGGGAATTTATTACCAGGTGGCACCTGTGGAAAGTAATGTGGCAGTCCTAATTGCCACATGGAGTAATAAAATACGGATGTTCTTTTGTTCTTGTTTCTTTTATTTCTTTTTTTTAAGGGGGGGATATGTGTGTGTGAAGGTGGTTACGTAACATTATCCAGGGCATTATAGCCCACTGTCCTAGGACTTTGCCACTGCATGCAACATGTAATTGAAAGTAGAACAGGTCTCTGTATGTGCGCACGGAGATGAATCCAACATTTAAAATCAAGCAAGCTAATCTTATAAAATGCTTGCAACAACTGTACACCTAATTTACACATACACACAACCATGAAGTGTGTGAATTGCAGCCACTTATTTACTGTTCGTTACTCATTTTCTGAGCGTGCGTGTCGTACGGCTGAGCGTAAGTAGGTGCACAGTTACAAGCGTTTCACAGATTGCACCATTAGATTTTTAATTACTGGAGAAGCTGGTGCGTATTTTTTTTGCCTGAGAATCTTTGGAACCAAACTTGGGAAATCGCTGTGATTTGTACTGCCATGGAGAAAGATGGGATTAATAACAGTATGTATTTATATTGCAGAAGTAAATCCAAGAAGGAGAGATGAAATTATGCATTACAAGAACTTGTCTGCACAGGGGGGAAATGCCCATTTCGGGCACCAACAGCATCCAACTGGCGCACAAAGGCAAAGCCTTTAAGCACACATGAGTAGCAACAACACGGAATCGCTAACAGTTGGTGTTTTCTGCCCTTGCAGGCCTTCCTGAAGCATCAGTGAAATGGGTGTTGCCATTCTGAGGTTTACACAGGCGTGTGTGTCCATCCCGCTTCTCCCTCAGCCCTGAAGTGCGTCATCGCTGTGCCTTCACGCGTTCCGGACTGAAACATCACCTCCTGCACGGTGAGACGGGACCTTTAAAACCGGTGGCCCGTAGTTCGGAATATCTCACGGCGTGAGGGGCTCCGAGGCCTCTCGCTACCTGTGAAACCACGTCGAGCGGCCGGCCCTGCTGAGGCGCAGCCCGCCTCCCCACG